>NC_137980.1:60391773-60414273 GCF_963924665.1 Micromys minutus | reverse complement strand
ACTAATCATAACCCAAACACTAACCCTAACCCTAACCCTAAACCTAACCCTAAACCTCACACTATCCCTAATCCTAACACTAAACCCTAAACTTTAAATCTAACCCTAACCCTAACTCTACCCTTAACCCTAACCCTAACCATATCCCTAAACCTAACCCTGACCCTAATCCTAACAATAACCCTATTTCTAATTCTAACCCTAACACTAATCCTAAACTAAAACCTAACCCCAAAATAATAACCCTAACACTAAACATAACCCTATCCCTAACCCTAACGCTAACCCTAACCCTAACACTAACACCTAACCCCTAACACTAACCCTAACACTAACCCCTAACCCTAACTCTCACCCTAACCCTAACCTTAACCCTAACCCTAACCCTAACCCTAACCCTATCCCTAACCCTAACCCTTACCCTAACACTAACACTAACCTTAACCCTCACCCTAACCCTCACCTTAACCCTAAACCTAACCCTAACACTAACCCTAACACCCTAAATCCTAAACCCTAAACCCCGACAAACCCTAAACACTAATTCCAAAAGCACCCTAAACCCTAAACTATAAACACTAAACGCTAAAAAACCCTAAACCCTAAACCCTAAACACTAAACCCTAAACAAGCCTAAACCCTAAAACCATTAACACTATACCCTAAACAACCCTAAACCCTTAACCCTAAACATTATACCCTAAACCCTAAAACACTATACAACCTTAAACCCTAAACCTTAAAATATCCTAAATCATAAATCCTGAACAACCCTAAACACTAAATCATAAACAACCCTAAAAAACCCTAAACAACTCTAAACGCTAAAACCTAAACAACCCTAAACATTAAAGAATCTTAAACGCTAAACCCTATACCCTAAACCTAAACCACCCTAAAACTTAAACAATCCTAAACCCTAAACCTTAAACCATAAACCCTAAATTTTAAACCATAAATCTATGAATAACCATAACCCTAACCCTAACCCTAAACCTAAACCTAACCCTAACCCCAACCCTAACCTTAACCCCATAACCCTAACCCTAACCTAAAGCCTAACATAACCCCATAACCCTAACTCTAACCCTAACTCTAACCCTAATGCTAACCCTAACCCTAACCCTAACCCTAACCCCTTAACCTTAATCCCTAAATCCTAAACCCTGAACAACCATAAATCCTAAACCCTGAACAACCCTAAATCATAAACCCTGAATAACCCTAAACACTAACCTCTAAACAACCCTAAACAACCCTAATCACTAAACCATAAACAACCCTAAACACTATACCCTAAACAAACCTATACCCTAAACCTTAAACACTAAACCCTAAATAACCCTAAACCCTAAACCATTAACACTATACCCTAAACAACATTAAACACTAAACCCAAAACAACCCTAAAACCTAAGCCTTAAACACTAAACCTTAAAAAACCCTAAACCCTAAACACTAAACCCTAAACAACCCTAAACTTTTAACCCTAAACACTATACCCTAAACAACCCTAAACCTTAAACAATCCTAAACTCTAAACCCTAAACCCTTAACCTAAACCACCCTAAATCTTAAACAATCCTAAACCCTAAACCTTAAACCCTAAACACTAAACCCTAAACCCTAAACCTAACAATAACCATAACCCTAACCCTAAACCCTAACCCTTACCCTAACCCTAACCCTAACCCTAATCCTAACCCTAACCCTAACCCTAACCCTAACCCAAACCCTAACCCTAAACCTAATTATAACCCTAACCTTAACCCTAATCCTAACCCTAACCCTAACCCTAACCCTAACCGTAACCATAACACTAAACTCTAAACCCTAAACCTAATCCACCCTAAACCTTAAACAATCCTAAACCATAAACCTTAGACACTAAATCCTAAATCTAACAATAAACCTAAACCTAACCCTAAATCTAACCCTAACCCTAACCCTAACCCTAAACTTTCCCTGACCCTAACCCTAACCCTAACCCTAACCCTAACCCTAACCCTAAACCTAACCATGACCCTAATCCTAACACTAAGCCTATTTCTAATTCTAACCCTAACACTAATCTTAAACTAAAACCTAACACCCTAATAATAACCCTAACCTTAACACTAACCCTAACCCCTAACCCTAACCCTAACCCTAACCCTAACCCTAACCCTAACCCTAACCTAACCCTAACCCTAACCCTAACCCTAACCCTAACCCTAACACTAACCCCTAACCCTTACCCTAACCCTAACCCTAACCCTAACCCTAACCATTACCTTAACCCTAACCCTAACCCTAACCCTAACCCTAACCCTAACCCTAACACTAACCGTAAAAATAACACTAAACTCTAAACCCTAAACCTAATCCACCGTAAACCTTAAACAATCCTAAACCATAAATTTTAAACCCTAAACCCTAAATCTAACAATAAACCTAAACCTGACCCTAAATCTAACCCTAACACTAACCCTAACCCTAAACCTAACCCTGACCCTAACCCTAACCCTAATCTTAACACTAACCATAACCCTAACCCTAACCCTAACCCTAACCTTAACCCTAACCCTAACCCTAACAATAACCCTTACCCTAACCCTAACCCTAACCCTAACCCTAACCCCTTAACCTTAATCCCTAAATCCTAAACCCTGAACAACCATAAATCCTAAACCCTGAACAACCCTAAATCATAAACCCTGAATAACCCTAAACACTAACCTCTAAACAACCCTAAACAACCCTAATCACTAAACCATAAACAACCCTAAACACTAAACCCTAAACAACCCTATACCCTAAACCTTAAACACTAAACCCTAAATAACCCTAAACCCTAAACCATTAACACTATACCCTAAACAACACTAAACACTAAACCCAAAACAACCCTAAAACCTAAACCTTAAACACTAAACCTTAAACAACCCTAAACCCTAAACACTAAACCCTAAACAACCCTAAACTTTTAATCCGAAACACTATACCCTAAACAACCCTAAACCTTAAACAATCCTAAACTCTAAACCCTAAACCCTTAACCTAAACAACCCTAAATCTTAAATAATCCTAAACCCTAAACCTTAAACCCTAAACACTAAACCCTAAACCCTAAACCTAACAATAACCATAACCCTAACCCTAACCCCTAACCCTTACCCTAACCCTAACCCTAATCCTAACCCTAACCCTAACCCTAACCCTAACCCTAACCCTAACCCTAAACCTAATCCTAACCCTAACCTTAACCCTAATCCTAACCCTAACCCCAACACTAACCCTAACCATAACCATAACACTAAACTCTAAACCCTAAACCTAATCCACCCTAAACCTTAAACAATCCTAAACCATAAACCTTAGAACCTAAATCCTAAATCTAACAATAAACCTAAACCTAACCCTAAATCTAACCCTAACCCTAACCCTAACCCTAAACCCTACCTGACCCTAACCCGAACCCTAATAATAACACTAATCATAACCCAAACACTAACCCTAATCCTAACCCTAAACCTAACCCTAAACCTCACACTATCCCTAATCCTAACACTAAACCCTAAACTTTAAATCTAACCCTAACCCTAACTCTACCCTTAACCCTAAACCTAACCATATCCCTAAACCTAACCCTGACCCTAATCCTAACACTAATCCTATTTCTAATTCTAACCCTAACACTAATCCTGAACTAAAACCTAAACCCCTAATAATAACCCTAACACTAAACCTAACCCTAACCCTAACCCTAACCCTAACCCTAACACTAACCCCTAACCCCTAACACTGACCCTAACACTAACCCCTAAAACTAACCCTAACCCTAACCCTAACCTTATCACTAACCCTAACCCTAACCCTATCCCTAACCCTAACCCTTACCCTAACACTAACACTAACCTTAACCCTAACCCTAACCTTAACCCTCACCCTAACCCTCACCTTAACCCTAAACCTAACCCTAACACTAACCCTAACACCCTAAATCCTAAACCCTAAACCCCGAAAAACCCTAAACACTAATTCCACAAGCACCCTAAACCCTAAACTATAAACACTAAACGCTAAAAAACCCTAAACCCTAAACCCTAAACACTAAACCCTAAACAAGCCTAAACCCTAAAACCATTAACACTATACCCTAAACAACCCTAAACCCTTAACCCTAAACATTATACGCTAAACCCTAAAACACTATACAACCTTAAACCCTAAACCTTAAAATATCCTAAATCATAAATCCTGAACAACCCTAAACACTAAATCATAAACAACCCTAAAAAACCCTAAACAACTCTAAACGCTAAAACCTAAACAACCCTAAACATTAAACAATCTTAAACGCTAAACCCTATACCCTAAACCTAAACCACCCTAAAACTTACACAATCCTAAACCCTAAACCTTAAACCATAAACCCTAAATTTTAAACCATAAGTCTAAGAATAACCATAACCCTAACCCTAACCCTAAACCTAAACCTAACCCTAACCCCAACCCTAACCTTAACCCCATAACCCTAACCCTAACCTTAAGCCTAACATAACCCCATAACCCTAACTCTAACCCTAACTCTAACCCTAATACTAACCCTAACCCTAACCCTAACCCTAACCCTAACCCTAACACTAACCGTAACCATAACACTAAACCCTAAACCCTAAACCTAATCCACCCTAAACCTTAAACAATCCTAAACCATAAACCTTAAACCCTAAACCCTAAATCTAACAATAAACCTAAACCTGACCCTAAATCTAACCCTAACCCTAACCCTAAACCTAAACCTAACCCTGACCCTAACCCTAACCCTAATCCTAACACTAACCATAACCCTAACCCTAACTCTAACTTTAAACTTAATCCTAACCCTAACCCTAACCCTAAGCCTTACCCTAACCCTAACTCTAACCCTAACCCTAACCCCTTAACATTAATCCCTAAATCCTAAACCCTGAACAACCATAAATCCTAAACCCTGAACAACCCTAAATCATAAACCCTGAATAACCCTAAACACTAACCTCTAAACAACCCTAAACAACCCTAATCACTAAACCATAAACAACCCTAAACACTAAACCCTAAACAACCCTATACCCTAAACCTTAAACATTAAACCCTAAATAACCCTAAACCCTAAACCATTAACACTATACCCTAAACAACACTAAACACTAAACCCAAAACAACCCTAAAACCTAAACCTTAAACACTAAACCTTAAACAACCCTAAACCCTAAACACTAAAACCTAAACAAACCTAAACTTTTAATCGGAAACACTATACCCTAAACAACCCTAAACCTTAAACAATCCTAAACTCTAAACCCTAAACCCTTAACCTAAACCACCCTAAATCTTAAACAATCCTAAACCCTAAACCTTAAACCCTAAACACTAAACCCTAAACCCTAAACCTAACAATAACCATAACCCTAACCCTAACCCCTAACCCTTACCCTAACCCTAACCCTAACCCTAATCCTAACCCTAACCCTAACCCTAACCCTAACCCTAACCCTAACCCTAACCCTAAACCTAATCCTAACCCTAACCTTAACCCTAATCCTAACCCTAACCCTAACCCTAACCCTAACCGTAACCATAACACTAAACTCTAAACCCTAAACCTAATCCACCCTAAACCTTAAACAATCCTAAACCATAAACCTTAGACCCTAAATCCTAAATCTAACAATAAACCTAAACCTAACCCTAAATCTAACCGTAACCCTAACCCTAACCCTAAACCCTCCCTGACCCTAACCCTAACCCTAACCCTAACCCTAAACCTAACCCTGACCCTAATCCTAACACTAACGTTATTTCTAATTCTAACCCTAACACTAATCCTAAACTTAAACCAAACCCCCTAATAATAACCCTAACCCTAACACTAACCCTAACCCCTAACCCTAACCCTAACCCTAACACTAAACCCTAACCCTTACCCTAACCCTAACCCTAACCCTATCCATTACCCTAACCCTAACCCTAACCCTAACCCTAACCCTAACCCTAACCCTAACACTAACCGTAACCATAACACTAAACTCTACACACTAAAACTAATCCACCCTAAACCATAAACAATCCTAAACCATAAACCTTAAACCCTAAACCCTAAATCTAACAATAAACCTAAACCTGACCCTAAATCTAACCCTAACCCTAACCCTAACCCTAAACCTAACCCTGACCTTAACCCTAACCCTAATCCTAACACTAACCATAACACTAACCCTAACACTAACCCTAACCTTAACCCTAACCCTAACCCTAAACCTAACCCTAACCCTAACCCTAACCCTAACCCTAACCTTAACCCTAACCCTATCCCCTTAACCTTAATCCCTAAATCCTAAACCCTGAACAACCATAAATCCTAAACCCTGAACAACCCTAAATCATAAACCCTGAATAACCCTAAACACTAACCTCTAAACAACCCTAAACAACCCTAATCACTAAACCATAAACAACCCTAAACACTAAACCCTAAAAAACCCTATACCCTAAACCTTAAACACTAAACCCTAAATAACCCTAAACCCTAAACCATTAACACTATACCCTAAACAACACTAAACACTAAACCCAAAACAACATTAAAACCTAAACCTTAAACACTAAACCATAAACAATCCTAAACCCTAAACACTAAATCCTAATCAACCCTAAACATTTAACCCTAAACACTATACCCTAAACAACCCTAAACCTTAAACAATCCTAAACTCTAAACCCTAAACCCTTAACCTAAACCACCCTAAATCTTAAACAATCCTAAACCCTAAACCTTAAACCCTAAACACTAAACCCAAAACCCTAAACCTAACAATAACCATAACCCTAACCCTAACCCCTAACCCTTACCCTAACCCTAACTCTAACCCTAATCCTAACCCTAACCCTAACCCTAACCCTAACCCTAACCCTAACCCTAACCCTAACCCTAAACCTAATCCTAACCCTTACCCTAACCCTAACTTTCACCCTAACCCTAATTCTAACACTAAACCCTAAACCCTAAACATAACCCTAACCCTAAAACTAAACTTTAAATCCTAAACATAATCTACCCTAAACCTTAAACAATCCTAAACCCTAAACCCTGAACCCTAAACCTAACCCTAACCCTAACCCTAACACTAACCATAACCCTAACACTAAATTGTAAACCCTAAATTTAAGTTACGATAAACCTTAAACAATCCTAAACCCTAAACCTTAAACCCTAAACACTAAACCCTAAACCCTAAACCTAACAATAACCATAACCCTAACCCTAACCCCTAACCCTTACCCTAACCCTAACCCTAACCCTAATCCTAACCCTAACCCTAACCCTAACCCTAACCCTAACCCTAACCCTAAACCTAATCCTAACCCTAACCTTAACCCTAATCCTAACCCTAAACCTAACCCTAACCCTAACCGTAACCATAACACTAAACTCTAAACCCTAAACCTAATCCACCCTAAACTTTAAACAATCCTAAACCATAAACCTTAGACCCTAAATCCTAACTCTAACAATAAACCTAAACCTAACCCTAAATCTAACCCTAACCCTAACCCTAACCCTAAACCCTCCCTGACCCTAACCCTAACCCTAACCCTAACCCTAACCCTAAACCTAATACTGACCCTAATCCTAACACTAACCCTATTTCTAATTCTAACCCTAACACTAATCCTAAACTTAAAACTAACCCCCTAATAATAACCCTAACCCTAACACTAAACCTAACCCCTAACCCTAACCCTAACCCTAACCCTAACCCTAACCTAACCCTAAACCTAACGATAACCCTAACACAAACCCTAACACTAACCCCCTAACTTTTACCCTAACCCTAACCCTAACCCTAAACTTAACCCTTACCATAACCCTAAACCTAACCCTAACCCCATCCCTAACCCTACCCCTAACCGTAACCATAACACTAAACTCTAAACCCTAAACCTAATCCACCCTAAACCTTAAACAATCCTAAACCATAAACCTTAAACCCTAAACCCTAAATCTAACAATAAACCTAAACCTAACCCTAAATCTAACCCTAACCCTAATCCTAACCCTAAACCTAACCCTGACCCTAAACCTAACCCTAATCCTAACACTAACCATAACCCTAACCCTAACACTAACCCTAACCTTAACCCTAACACAAACCCTAACCCTAACCCTAACTCTTACCCTAACCCTAACCCTAACCGTAACCATAATACTAAACTCTAAACCCTAAACCTAATCCACCCTTAAACTTAAACAATCCTTAACCATAAACCTTAAACCCTAAACCCTAAATCTAACAATAAACCTAAACCTAACCCTAAATCTAACACTAACCCTAACCCTAACCCTAAACATAAACCTGACCCTAACCCTAATCCTAATCCTAACACTAATCATAACCCAAACACTAACCCTAACCCTAACCATAAAACTAACCCTAAACCTCACACTATCCCTAATCCTAACACTAAACCCTAAACTTTAAATCTAACCCTAACCCTAACCCTACCCTTAACCCTAACCCTAACCATACTTCTAAACCTAACCCTGACCCTAATCCTAACACTAACCCTATTTCTAATTCTAACCCTAACACTAATCCTAAACTAAAACCTAACCCCCTAATAATAACCCTAACACTAAACCTAACCCTAACCCTAACCCTAACCCTAACCCTAACCCTAACACTAACCACTAACCCCTAACACTAACCCTAACCAAAACCCCTAACCCAAACCCTAACCCTAACCCTAACCTTAACCCTAACCCTAACCCTAACCCTAATCCTATCCCTAACCCTAACCCTTATTCTAACACTAACACTAACCTTAACCCTAACCCTAACCTTAACCCTCACCCTAACCCTCACCTTAACCCTAAACCTAACCCTAACACTAACCGTAACACCCTAAATCCTAAACCCTAAACCCCGAAAAACCCTAAACACTAATTCATAGAGCACCCTAAACCCTAAACTATAAACACTAAACGCTAAAAAACCCTAAACCCTAAACCCTAAACACTAAAACCTAAACAAGCCTAAACCCTAAAACCATTAACACTATACCCTAAACAACCCTAAACCCTTAACCCTAAACATTATACCCTAAACCCTAAAACACTATACAACCTTAAACCCTAAACCTTAAAATATCCTAAATCATAAATCCTGAACAAGCCTAAACACTAAATCATAAACAACCCTAAAAAACCCTAAACAACTCTAAATGCTAAAACCTAAACAACCCTAAACATTAAACAATCTTAAACGCTAAACCCTATACCCTAAACCTAAACCACCCTAAAACTTAAACAATCCTAAACCCTAAACCTTAAACCATAAACCCTAAATTTTAAACCATAAGTCTAAGAATAACCATAACCCTAACCCTAACCCTAAACCTAAACCTAACCCTAACCCCAACCCTAACCTTAACCCCATAACCCTAACCCAAACCTTAAGCCTAACATAACCCCATAACCTTTACTCTAACCCTAACTCTAACCCTAATGCTAACCCTAACCCTAACCCTAACCTTAACCCCTTAACCTTAATCCCTAAATCCTAAACCCTGAACAACCATAAATCCTAAACCCTGAACAACCCTAAATCATAAACCCTGAATAACCCTAAACACTAACCTCTAAACAACCCTAAACAACCCTAATCACTAAACCATAAACAACCCTAAACACTAAACCCTAAACAACCCTATACCCTAAACCTTAAACACTAAACCCTAAATAACCCTAAACCCTAAACCATTAACACTATACCCTAAACAACACTAAACACTAAACCCAGAACAACCCTAAAACCTAAACCTTAAACACTAAACCTCAAACAACCCTAAACCCTAAACACTAAACCCTAAACAACCCTAAACTTTTAAACCTAAACACTATACCCTAATCAACCCTAAACCTTAAACAATCCTAAACTCTAAACCCTAAACCCTTAACCTAAACCACCCTAAATCTTAAACAATCCTAAACCCTAAACCTTAAACCCTAAACACTAAACCCTAAACCCTAAACCTAACAATAACCATAACCCTAACCCTAACCCCTAACCCTTACCCTAACCCTAACCCTAACCCTAATCCTAACCCTAACCCTAACCCTAACCCTAACCCTAACCCTAAACCTAATCCTAACCCTTACCCTAACCCTAACTTTAACCCTAACCCTAATCCTAACATTAAACCCTAAACCCTAAACCTAACCCTAACCCTAACCTAACCCTAACCCTAACCCTAACCCTAACCCTAACCCTAACACTAACCATAACCATAACACTAAACTCTAAACCCTAAACCTAATCCACCCTAAACTTTAAAAAATCCTAAACCATAAACCTTAAACCCTAAACCCTAAATCTAACAATAAACCTAAACCTGACACTAAATCTAACCCTAACCCTAACCCTAACCCTAAACCTAACCCTGACCCTAACCGTAACCCTAATCCAAACACTAACCATAACCTTAACCCTAACCCTAACCCTAACCTTAACCCTAACCCTAACCCTACCCCTAACCCTAACCCTAACCCTAACCCTAACCCTAACCCTAACCCCTTAACCTTAATCCCTAAATCCTAAACCCTGAACAACCATAAATCCTAAACCCTGAACAACCCTAAATCATAAACCCTGAATAACCCTAAACACTAACCTCTAAACAACCATAAACAACCCTAATCACTAAACCATAAACAACCCTAAACACTAAACCCTAAACAACCCTATACCCTAAACCTTAAACACTAAACCCTAAATAACCCTAAATCCTAAACCATTAACACTATACCCTAAACAAGACTAAACACTAAACCCAAAACAACCCTAAATCCTAAACCTTAAAAACTAAAATTTAAACAACCCTAAACCCTAAACACTAAAGCCTAAACAACCCTAAACTTTTAACCCTAAACACTATACCCTAAACAACCATAAACCTTAAACAATCCTAAAGTCTAAACCCTAAACCCTTAACCTAAACCACCCTAAATCTTAAACAATCCTAAACCCTAAACCTTAAACCCTAAACACTAAACCCTAAACCCTAAACCTAACAATAACCATAACCCTAACCCTAACCCCTAACCCTTACCCTAACCCTAACCCTAACCCTAATCCTAACCCTTACCTTAACCCTAACCCTAACCCTAACCCTAACCCTAACCTTAACCCTAAACCTAATCCTAACCCTAACCTTAACCCTAATCCTAACCCTAACCCTAACCCTAACCCTAACCGTAACCATAACACTAAACTCTAAACCCTAAACCTAATCCACCCTAAACCTTAAACAATCCTAAACCATAAACCTTAGACCCTAAATCCTAAATCTAACAATAAACCTAAACCTAACCCTAAATCTAACCCTAACCCTAACCCTAAACCTCAACCCTTTCTGACCCTAACCCTAACCCTAACACTAACCCTAACCCTAAACCTAACACTGACCCTAATCCTAACACTAACCGTATTTCTAATTCTAACCCTAACACTAATCCTAAACTTAAACCTAAACCCCTAATAATAACCCTAACCCTAACACTAACCCTAACCCCTAACCCTAACCCTAACCCTAACCCTAACCTAACCCTAACCCTAACCCTAACACTAACCCTAACCCTAAACCTAACCCTAACCCTAACCCTAACCCTAACCCTAAACATAATACTAACCCTTATCCTCACCCTAACTTTAACCCTAACCCTAATCCTAACACTAAACCCTAAACCCTAAACCTAACCCTAACCCTAAAACTAAACTTTAAATCCTAATCCTAATCTACCCTAAACCTTAAACAATCCTAAACCCTAAACCCTGAACCCTAAACCTAACCCTAACCCTAACCCTAACACTAACCATAACCCTAACACTAAATTGTAAACCCTAAATTTAAGTTACGATAAACCTTAAACAATCCTAAACCCTAAACCTTAAACCCTAAACCTAACAATTACCATAACCCTAACCCTAATCCTAACCCTAACCCTAACCCTAAACGTAACCCTAACACTAAACCTAACCCTAACCCTAACCCTAACCCTAAACCTAACACTAACACTAAACCTAATCCTAACCCTAACCCTAACCCTAAACCTGACCTTAACCCTAACCCTAAACCTAACCCTAATCCTAACTCTAACCCTAATCCTAACAATAAACCTAAACCTAACCCTAACCCTAACCCTAAACCAAACACTAACCTTAACCCTAACCCTAACCCTAACCCTAACCCTAAGACTAACCCTAACCCTAACCCTAACCCTAACCTAAACCCTAACCCCCCCAACCCTAACCTTAACCCTAACCCTAACCCTAACCGTAACTCTAACCCTAACCCTAACCGTAACTCTATCCCTAACCCTAACACTAACCCTAACCCTAACCCTAACCCTAACCCTAACCCTAACCCTAACCCTAACCCTAACCCTAACCCTAACCCTAACCGTAACCATAACACTAAACTCTAAACCCTAAACCTAATCCACCCTAAACCTTAAGCAATCCTAAACCATAAACCTTAAACCCTAAACCCTAAATCTAACAATAAACCTAAACCTAACCCTAAATCTAACACTAACCCTAACCGTAAACCTAAACCTACCCCTGACCCTAATCCAAAGCCTAATACTAACAATAACTATAACCCAAACAAAGACTAACCCTAACCCTAAACCTAACACTAACCCTAAACCTCACACCTACCCTATCCCTAACCCTAACCCTAACCCTAACCCTAACTTTAACCCTAACCCTAACACTATCCCTAACCCCTAACACTAACCCTAACCCTAACCCCTAACCCTAACCCTAACCCTAACCCTAACCTTAACCCTAACCCTAACCCTAACCCTAACCCTATCCCTAACTCTAACCCTTATCCTAACACTAACACTAACCTTAACCCTAACCCTAACCTTAACCCTCACCCTAACCCTCACCCTAACCCTAAACCTAACCCTAAAACCCTAAATCCTAAACCCTAAACCCAGAAAAACCCTAAACACGAATTCAAAAAGCACCCTAAACCCTAAACTCTAAACACTAAACGCTAAAAAACCCTAAACCCTAAACCCTAAACACTAAACCCTAAACAAGCCTAAACCCTAAAACCATTAACACTATACCCTAAACAACCCTAAACTCTTAACCCTAAAAATTATAGCCTAAACCCTAAAACACTATACAACCTTAAACCCTAAACCTTAAAATATCCTAAATCATAAATCCTGAACAACCCGAAACACTAAATCATAAACAACCCTAAAAAAACCTAAACAACTCTAAACGCTAAAACATAAACAACCCTAAACATTAAACAATCTTAAACGCTAAACCCTATACCCAAAACCTAAACCACCCTAAAACATAAACAATCCTAAACCCTAAACCTTAAACCATAAACCCTAAATTTTAAACCATAAATCTTAGAATAACCATAACCCTAACCCTAACCCTAAACCTAAACCTAACCCTAACCCCAACCCTAACCTTAACCTTATAACCCTAACCCTAACCTTAAGCCTAACATAACCACATAACCCTAACCCTAACCCTCACGCTAACCCTAACCCTAACCCTAACCCTAACCCTAACCCTAACCTTAACCCTAACCCCTAACCCCTAACCCTAACCCTAACCCTAACCCTAAACTTACCCTAACCCTAACCCTAACCCTAACCCTAACCCTAACCCTAACCCTAACCCTAACCTTAACCCTAACCCTAAACTTAACCCTAACCTTAACCCTAACCCCTAACCCTTACCCTAAACCTAACCCTAACCCTTACCCTAACCCTAACCCTAACCCTAACCCTAAACCTAACCATAACCCTAACCTTAACCGTAACCCTAACCCTAACCCTAACCCTAAACCTAAACCTAACCCTAACCCTAACCTTAACCCTAATCCTAACCCTAACCCTAACCCTAACCCTAACCGTAACCATAACACTAACCTCTAAACCCTAAACCTAATCCACCCTAAACCTTAAACAATCCTAAACCATAAACCGTAGACCCTAAACCCTAAATCTAACAATAAACCTAAACCTAACCCTAAATCTAACCCTAACCCTAAACCCTCCCTGACCCTAACCCTAACCCTAACCCTAACCCTAACCCTAAACCTAACCCTAAACCTCACACTATCCCTAATCCTAACAATAAACCCTAAACTTTAAATCTAACCCTAACCCTAACCCTAACCTTAACCCTAACCCTAACCCTATCCCTAAACCTAACCCTGACCCTAATCCTAACACTAACCCTATTTCTAATTCTAACCCTAACACTAATCCTAAACTAAAACCTAACCCCCTAATAATAACCCTAACACTAAACCTAACCCTAACCCTAACCCTAACCCTAACACTAACCCCTAACCCCTAACACAAACCCTAACCCTAACCCCTAACCCTAACCCTAACCCTAACCCTAACCCTAACCCTAACACTAACCCTAACCCTAACCCTATCCCTAACCCTAACCCTTACCCTAACACTAACACTAACCCTAACCCTAACCCAAATTTAACCCTCACCCTAACCCTCACCTTAACCCTAAACCTAACTCTAACACTAACCCTAACACCCTAAATCCTAAACCCTAAACCCCGAAAAACCCTAAACACTAATTTAAAGCACCCTAAACCCTAAACTATAAACACTAAACGCTAAAAAACCCTAAACCCTAAACCCTAAACACTAAACCCTAAACAAGCCTAAACCCTAAAACCATTAACACTATACCCTAAACAACCCTAAACCCTTAACCCTAAACATTATACCCTAAACCCTAAAACACTATACAAACTTAAACCCTAAACCTTAAAATATCCTAAATCATAAATCCTGAACAACCCTAAACACTAAATTATAAACAACCCTAAAAAACCCTAAACAACTCTAAACGCTAAAACCTAAACAACCCTAACCATTAAACAATCTTAAACGCTAAATTCTATACCCTAAACCTAAACAACCCTAAAACTTAAACAATCCTAAACCCTAAACCTTAAACCATAAGCCCTAAATTTTAAACCATAAATCTAAGAATAACCATAACCCTAACACTAACCCTAAACCTAAACCTAACCCTAACTCCAACCCTAACCTTAACCCCATAGCCCTAACCCTAACCTTAAGCATAACATAACCCCATAACCCTAACTCTAACCCTAACTCTAACCCTAATGCTAACCCTAACCCTAACCCTAACCCTAACCCTAACCCTAACCCCTTAACCTTAATCCCTAAATCCTAAACCCTGAACAACCATAAATCCTAAACCCTGAACAACCCTAAATCATAAACCTTGAATAACCCTAAACACTAACCTCTAAACAACCCTAAACAACCCTAATCACTAAACCATAAACAACCCTAAACACTAAACCCTAAACAACCCTATACCCTAAACCTTAAACACTAAACCCTAAATAACCCTAAATCCTAAACCATTAACACTATACCCTAAACAACACTAAACACTAAACCCAAAACAACCCTAAAACCTAAAACTTAAACAATGACCTTAAACAACCCTAAACCCTAAACACTAAACCCTAAACAACCCTAAACTTTTAACCCTAAACACTATACCCTCAACAACCCTAAACCTTAAACAATCCTAAACTCTAAACCCTAAACCCTTAACCTAAACCACCCTAAATCTTAAACAATCATAAACCCTAAACCTTAAACCCTAAACACTAAACCCTAAACCCTAAACCTAACAATAACCATAACCCTAACCCTAATCCCTAACCCTTACCCTAACCCTAACCCTAACCCTAATCCTAACCCTAACCCTAACCCTAACCCTAACCCTAACCCTAAGCCTAACCCTAACCCTAAACCTAATCCTAACCCCAACCTTAACCCTAATCCTAACCCTAACCCTAACCCTAACCCTAACCGTAACAATAACAATAAACTCTAAACCCTAAACCTAATCCACCCTAAACCTTAAACAATCCTAAACCATAAACCTTAGACCCTAAATCCTAAATCTAACAATAAACCTAAACCTAACCCTAAATCTAACCCTAACCCTAACCCTAACCCTAAACCCTCCCTGACCCTAACCCTAACCCTAACCCTAACCCTAAACCTAACCCTGACCCTAATCCTAACACTAACCCTATTTCTAATTCTAACCCTAACACTAATCCTAAACTTAAAACTAACCCCCTAATAATAACCCTAACCCTAACACTAAACCTAACCCCTAACCCTAACCCTAACCCTAACCCTAACCTAACCCTAACCCTAATCCTAACCCTAACCCAAACCCTAACACTAACCCCCTAACTTATACCCTAACCCTAACTCTAACCCTAACCCTAACCATTACCATAAACCTAACCCTAACCCTAACCCCATCCCTAACCCTAAACCTAACCGTAACCATAACACTAAACTCTAAACCCTAAATCTAATCCACCCTAAACCTTAAACAATCCTAAACCATAAAACTTAAACCCTAAACCCTAAATCTAACAATAAACCTAAACCTAACACTAAATCTAACCCTAACCCTATCCCTAACCCTAAACCTAACCTTGACCCTAACCCTAACCCTAATCCTAACACTAACCATAACCCTAACCCTAACACTAACCCTAACCTTAACCCTAACCCTAACCCTAACCCTAACTCTAACCCTAACCCTAACCCTAACCGTAACCATAATACTAAACTCTAAACCCTAAACCTAATCTACCCTAAACCTTAACCAATCCTAAACCTTAAACCTTAAACCCTAAACCCTAAATCTAACAATAAACCTAAACCTAACCCTAAATCTATCCCTAACCCTAACCCTAACCCTAAACCTAAACCTGACCCTAACCCTAACCCTAATAATAACACTAATCATAACCCAAACACTAACCCTAACCCTAACCCTAAACCTAACCCTAAACCTCACACTATCCCTAATCCTAACACTAAACCCTAAACTTTAAATCTAACCCTAACCCTAACCCTACCTTTAACCCTAACCCTAACCATATCGCTAAACCTAAACCTGACCCTAATCCTAACACTAACCCTATTTCTACTTCTAACCCTAACACTAATCCTAAACTAAAACGTAACCCCCTAATAATAACCCTAACACTAAACCTAACCCTAACCCTAACCCTAACCCTAACCCTAACACTAACCATAACCCCTAACACTAACCCTAACACTAACCCCTAACCCTAACCCTAACCCTACCCTTAACCCAAACCCTAACCCTAACCCTAACCCTAATCCTAACCCTAACCCTAACCCTAACCCTAACCCTAACCCTAACCCTAAGCCTAACCCTAACCCTAAACCTAATCCTAACCCCAAACTTAACTCTAATCCTAACCCTAACCCTAACCCTAACCCTAACCGTAACCATAACACTAAACTCTAAACCCTAAACCTAATCCACCTTAAACCTTAAACAATCCTAAACCATAAACCTTAAACCCTAAACCCTAAATCTAACAATAAATCTAAACCTAACCCTAAATCTAACCCTAACCCTATTCCTAACCCTAAACCTAACCTTGACCCTAACCCTAACCCTAAACCTAACACTAACCATAACCCTAACACTAACACTAACCCTAACCTTAACCCTAACCCTAAACCTAACCCTAACCCTAACTCTAACCCTAACCCTAACCCTAACCGTAACCATAATACTAAACTCTAAACCCTAAACCTAATCTACCCTAAACCTTAAACAATCCTAAACCTTAAACCTTAAACCCTAAACCCTAAATCTAACAATAAACCTAAACCTAACCCTAAATCTATCCCTAACCATTACCCTAACCCTAAACCTGACCCTAACCCTAACCCTAATAATAACACTAATCATAACCCAAACACTAACCCTAACCCTAACCCTAAACCTAACCCTAAACCTCACACTATCCCTAATCCTAACACTAAACCCTAAACTTTAAATCTAACCCTAACCCTAACCCTACCCTTAACCCTAACCCTAACCCTAACCCTAAACCTATCCCTAAGCCTAACCCTTACCCTAACACTAACACTAACCTTAACCCTAACCCTAACCTTAATCCTCACCCTAACCCTCACCTTAACCCTAAACCTAACCCTAACACTAACCCTAACACCCTAAATCCTAAAGCCTAAACCCCGAAAAACCCTAAACACTAATTCCAAAAGCACCCTAAACCCTTAACCCCAAACATTATACCCTAAACCCTAAAACACTATACAACCTTAAACCCTAAACCTTAAAATATCCTAAATTATAAATCCTGAACAACCCTAAACACTAAATCATAAACAACCCTAAAAAACCCTAAACAACTCTAAACGCTAAAACCTAAACAACCCTAAACATTAAACAATATTAAACGCTAAAATCTATACCCTAAACCTAAACCACCCTAAAACTTAAACAATCCAAAACCCTAAACCTTAAACCATAAACCCTAAATTTTAAACCATGAGTCTAAGAATAACCATAACCCTAACCCTAACCCTAAACCTAAACCTAACCCTAACCCCAACCCTAACCTTAACCCCATAACCCTAACCCTAACCTTAAGCCTAACATATCCCCATAACCCTAACTCTAACCCTAACTCTAACCATAATGCTAACCCTAACCCTAACCCTAACCCTAACCCTAACCCCTTAACCTTAATCCCTTAATCCTAAACCCTGAACAACCATAAATCCTAAACCCTGAACAACCCTAAATCATAAACCCTGAATAACCCTAAACACTAACCTCTAAACAACCCTAAACAACCCTAATCACTAAACAATAAACAACCCTAAACACTAAACCTTAAACAACCCTATACCCTAAACCTTAAACACTAAACCCTAAATAACCCTAAACCCTAAACCATTAACACTATACCCTAAACAACACTAAACACTAAACCCAAAACAACCATAAAACCTAAACCTTAAACACTAAACCTTAAACAATCCTAAACCCTAAACACTAAATCCTAAACAACCCTAAACTTTTAACCCTAAACACTATACCCTAAACAACCCTAAACCTTAAACAATCCTAAAATCTAAACACTAAACCCTTAACCTAAACCACCCTAAATCTTAAACAATCCTAAACCCTAAACCTTAAACCCTAAACACTAAACACTAAACTCTAAACCTAACAATAACCATAACCCTAACCCTAAACCCTAACCCTTACCCTAACCCTAACTCTAACCCTAATCCTAACCCTAACCCTAACCCTAACCCTAAACCTAACCCTAACCCTAACCTTAACCCTAACCCTAAACCTAACCCTAACCCTAACCTTAACCCTAATCCTAACCCTAACCCTAACCCTAACTGTAACCATAACACTAAACTCTAAACCCTAAACCTAATCCACCCTAAACCTTAAACAATCCTAAACCATAAACCTTAGACCCTAAATCCTAAATCTAACAATAAACCTAAACCTAACCCTAAATCTAACCCTAACCCTAACCCTAACCCTAAACCCTCCCTGACCCTAACCCTAACACTAACCATAACCCTAACCCTAAACCTAACCCTGACCCTAATCCTAACACTAACCCTATTTCTAATTCTAACCCTAACAATAATCCTAAACTTAAACCTAACCCCCTAATAATAACCCTAACCCTAACCTATCCCTAACCCTAACCCTAACCCTAACCCTAACACTAACCCCTAACCCTTACCCTAACCCTAACCCTAACCCTAACCCTAACCCTAACCCTAACCATTACCCTAACCCTAACCCTAAGCCTAACCCTAACCCTAACCCTAACCCTAACACTAACCGTAACCATAACACTAAACTCTAAACCCTAAACCTAATCCACCCTAAACCTTAAACAATCCTAAACCATAAACCTTAAACCCTAAACCCTAAATCTAACAATAAACCTAAACCTGACCCTAAATCTAACCCTAACCCTAACCCTAACCCTAAACCTATCCCTGACCCTAACCCTAACCCTAATCCTAACACTAACCATAACCCTAACCCTAACCCTAACCCTAAACTTAACCCTAACCCTAACCCTAACCCTAACCCTAACCCTAACCTAACCCTAACCCCTTAACCTTAATCCCTAAATCCTAAACCCTGAACAATCATAAATCATAAACCCTGAATAACCCTAAATCATAAACACTGAATAACCCTAAACACTAACCTCTAAACAACCCTAAACAACCCTAATCACTAAACCATAAACAACCCTAAACACTAAACCCTAAACAACCCTATACCCTAAACCGTAAACACTAAACCATAAATAACCCTAAACCCTAAACCATTAACACTATACCCTAAACAACACTAAACACTAAACCCAAAACCACCCTAAAACCTAAACATTAAACACTAAACCTTAAACAATTCTAAACCCTAAACACTAAACCCTAAACAACCCTAAAGTTTTAACCCTAAACACTATACCCTAAACAACCCTAAACGTTAAACAATCCTAAACTCTAAACCCTAAACCCTTAACCTAAACCACCCTAAATCTTAAACAATCCTAAACCCTAAACCTTAAACCCTAAACACTAAACCCTAAACCCTAACCCTAACAATAACCATAACCCTAACCCTAACCCATAAACCTTAACCTAACCCTAACCCTAACCCTAATCCTAACCCTAACCCTAACCCTAACCCTAACCCTAACCCTAACCCTAAACCTAATCCTAACCCTAACCTTAACCGTAATCCTAACCCTAACCCTAACCCTAACCCTAACCGTAACCATAACACTAAACTCTAAACCCTAAACCTAATCCACCCTAAACCTTAAACAATCCAAAACCATAAACCTTAGACCCTAAATCCTAAATCTAACAATAAACCTAAACCTGACCCTAAATCTAACCCTAACCCTAACCCTAACCCTAAACCATCCCTGACCCTAACCCTAACCCTAACACTAACCCTAAACCTAACCCTGACCCTAATCCTAACACTAACCCTATTTCTAATTCTAACCCTAACACTAATCCTAAACTTAAACCTAACCCCCTAATAATAACCCTAACCCTAGCACTAACCCTAACCCCTAACCCTAACCCTAACCCTAACCCTAAACATTACCCTAACCCTAACCCTAACCCTAACACTAACCGTAACCATAACACTAAACTCTAAATCCTAAACCTAATCCACCCTAAACCTTAAACAATCCTAAACCATAAACCTTAAACCGTAAACCCTAAATCTAACAATAAACCTAAACCTGATCCTAAATCTAACCCTAACCCTAACCCTAACCCTAAACCTAACCCTGACCCTAACCCTAACCCTAATCCTAACACTAACCATAACCCTAACCCTAACCCTAACCCTAACCCTAACCTTAACCCTAACCCTAACCCTAACCCTAACCCTAACCCTAATCCTAACCCTAACCCTAACCCCTTAACCTTAATCCCTAAATCCTAAACCCTGAACAACCATAAATCCTAAACCCTGAACAACCCTAAATCATAAACCCTGAATAACCGTAAACACTAACCTCTAAACAACCCTAAACAACCCTAATCACTAAACCATAAACAACCCTAAACACTAAACCCTAAACAACCCTATACCCTAAACCGTAAACACTAAACCCTAAATAACCCTAAACCCTAAACCATTAACACTATACCCTAATCAACACTAAACACTAAACCCAAAACAACCCTAAAACCTAAACATTAAACACTAAACCTTAAACAATTCTAAACCCTAAACACTAAACCCTAAACAACCCTAAAGTATTAACCCTAAACAATATACCCTAAACAACCCTAAACCTTAAACAATCCTAAACTCTAAACCCTAAACCCTTAACCTAAACCACCCTAAATCTTAAACAATCCTAAACCCTAAACCTTAAACCCTAAACACTAAACCCTAAACCCTAACCCTAACAATAACCATAACCCTAACCCTAACCCCTAACCCTTACCATAACCCTAACCCTAACCCTAATCCTAACCCTAACCCTAACCCTAACCCTAACCCTAACCCTAACCCTAACCCTAAACCTAATCCTAACCCTAACCTTAACTGTAATCCTAACCCTAACCCTAACCCTAACCCTAACCGTAACCATAACACTAAACTCTAAACCCTAAACCTAATCCACCCTAAACCTTAAACAATCCTAAACCATAAACCTTAGACCCTAAATCCTAAATCTAACAATAAACCTAAACCTAACCCTAAATCTAACCCTAACTTTAACCCTAACCCTAAACCCTCCCTGAAACTAACCCTAACCCTAACCCTAACCCTAACCCTAAACCTAACCCTGACCCTAATCCTAACACTAACCCTATTTCTAATTCTAACCCTAACACTAATCCTAAACTTAAACCTAACCCCCTAATAATAACCCTAACCCTAACACTAACCCTAACCCCTAACCCTAACCCTAACCCTAACCCTAAACATTACCCTAACCCTAACCCTA
>NC_137980.1:60374273-60389273 GCF_963924665.1 Micromys minutus | reverse complement strand
AACCCTAACCCTAACCCTAACCCTAACCTAACCCTAACCCTAACCCAAATCTAACCCAAACCCTAACACTAACCCCCTAACGTTTACCCTAACCCTAACCCTAACCCTAACCCTAACCCTTACCATAACCCTAACCCTAACCCTAACCCCATCCCTAACCCTAACCCTAACCGAAACCATAACACTAAACTCTAAACCTTAAACCTAATCCACCCTAAACCTTAAACAATCCTAAACCATAAACCTTAAACCCTAAACCCTAAATCTAACAATAAACCTAAACCTAACCCTAAATCTAACCCTAAACCTAACCCTAACCCTAAACCTAAACCTGACCCTAACCCTATCCTTAATCCTAACACTAATCATAACCCAAACACTAACCCTAACCCTAACCCTAAACCTAACCCTAAACCTCACACTATCCCTAATCCTAACACTAAACCCTAAACTTTAAATCTAACCCTAACCCTAACCCTACCCTTAACTTTAAACCTAACCCTATCCCTAAACCTAACATTGACCCTAATCCTAACACTAACAATATTTCTAATTCTAACCCTAACACTAATCCTAAACTAAAACCTAACCCCCTAATAATAACCCTAACACTAAACCTAACCCTAACCCAAACCCCAACCCTAACCCTAACACTAACCCCTAACCCCTAACACTAACCCTAACCCTAACCCCTAACCCTAACCCTAACCCTAACCCTAACCCTAACCCTAACCCTAACCCTAACCCTAACCCTAACCCTATCCCTAAACCTAACCCTTACCCTAACACTAACACTAATCTTAACCCTAACCCTAAACTTAACCCTCACCCTAACCCTCACCTTAACCCTAAACCTAACCCTAACACTAACCCTAACACCCTAAATCCTTAACCCTAAACCCCGAAAAACCCTGAACACTAATTTAAAGCACCCTAAACCCTAAACTATAAACACTTAACGCTAAAAAACCCTAAACCCTAAACCCTAAACACTAAACCCTAAACAAGCCTAAACCCTAAAACCATTAACTCTATACCCTAAACAACCCTAAACCCTTAACCCTAAACATTATACCCTAAACCCTAAAACACTATACAACCTTAAACCCTAAACCTTAAAATATCCTAAATCATAAATCCTGAACAACCCTAAACACTAAATTATAAACAACCCTAAAAAACCTTAAACAATTCTAAACGCTAAAACCTAAACAACCCTAACCATTAAACAATCTTAAACGCTAAATTCTATACCCTAAAGCTAAACCACCCTAAAACTTAAACAATCCTAAACAAACCTTAAACCATAAACCCTAAATTTTAAACCATAAATCTAAGAATAACCATAACCCTAACCCTAACCCTAAACCTAAACCTAACCCTAACCCCAACCCTAACCTTAACCCCATAACCCTAACCCTAACCTTAAGCCTAAAATAACCCCATAACCCTAACTCTAACCCTAACTCTAACCCTAATGCTAACCCTAACCCTAACCCTAACCCTAACCCTAACCCTAACCACTTAACCTTAATCCCTAAATCCTAAACCCTGAACAACCATAAATCCTAAACCCTGAACAACCCTAAATCATAAACCCTGAATAACCCTAAACACTAACCTCTAAACAACCCTAAACAACCCTAATCACTAAACCATAAACAACCCTAAACACTAAACCCTAAACAACCCTATACCCTAAACCTTAAACACTAAACCCTAAATAAGCCTAAACCCTAAACCATTAACACTATACCCTAAACAACACTAAACACTAAACCCAAAACAACCCTAAAACCTAAACCTTAAACACTAAACCTTAAACAACCCTAAACCCTAAACACTAAACCCTAAACAACCCTAAACTTTTAACCCTAAACACTATACCCTAAACAACCCTAAACCTTAAACAATCCTAAACTCTAAACCCTAAACCCTTAACCTAAACCACCCTAAATCTTAAACAATCCTAAACCCTAAACCTTAAACCCTAAACACTAAAACCTAAACCCTAAACCTAACAATAACCATAACCCTAACCCTAAACCCTAACCCTTACCCTAACCCTAACCCTAACCCTAATCCTAACCCTAACCCTAACCCTAACCCTAACCCTAACCCTAACCCTAACCCTAAACCTAATTATAACCCTAACCTTAACCCTAATCCTAACCCTAAACCTAACCCTAACCCTAACCCTAACCCTAACCTAAACTCTCCCTGACCCTAACTCTAACCCTAACCCTAACCCTAACCCTAACCCTAAACCTAACCGTGACCCTAATCCTAACACTAACCCTATTTCTAATTCTAACCCTAACACTAATCCTAAACTTAAACCTAACCCCCTAATAATAACCCTAACCCTAACACTAACCCTAACCCCTAAACCTAACCCTAACCCTAACCCTAACCCTAACCTAACCCTAACCCTAACCCTAACCCTAACCCTAACACTAACCCCTAACCCTTACCCTAACCCTAACCCTAACCCTAACCATTACCCTAACCCTAACCCTAACCCTAACCCTAACCCTAACACTAACCGTAACCATAACACTAAACTCTAAACCCTAAACCTAATCCACCCTAAACCTTAAACAATCCTAAACCATAAACCTTAAACCCTAAACCCTAAATCTAACAATAAACCTAAACCTGACCCTAAATCTAACCCTAACCCTAACCCTAAACCTTACCCTGACCCTAACCCTAACCCTAATCCTAACACTAACCATAACCCTAACCCTAACCCTAACCCTAACCTTAACCCTAACCCTAAACCTAACCCTAACCCTTACCCTAACCCTAACCCTAACCCTAACCCTAACCCCTTAACCTTAATCCCTAAATCCTAAACCCTGAACAACCATAAATCCTAAACCCTGAACAACCCTAAATCATAAACCCTGAATAACCCTAAACACTAACCTCTAAACAACCCTAAACAACCCTAATCACTAAACCATAAAAAACCCTAAACACTAAATCCTAAACAACCCTATACCCTAAACCTTAAACACTAAACCCTAAATAACCCTAAATCCTAAACCATTAACACTATACCCTAAACAACACTAAACACTAAACCAAAACAACCCTAAAACCTAAACCTTAAAAACTAAACCTTAAACAACCCTAAACCCTAAACACTAAACCCTAAAGAACCCTAAACTTTTAATCCGAAACACTATACCCTAAACAACCCTAAACCTTAAACAATCCTAAACTCTAAACCCTAAACCCTTAACCTAAACCACCCTAAATCTTAAACAATCCTAAACCCTAAACCTTAAACCCTAAACACTAAACCCTAAACCCTAAACCTAACAATAACCATAACCCTAACCCTAACCCCTAACCCTTACCCTAACCCTAACCCTAACCCTAATCCTAACCCTAACCCTAACCCTAACCCTAACCCTAACCCTAAACCTAATCCTAACCCTAACCTTAACCCTAATCCTAAACCTAACCCTAACCCTAACCCTAACCGTAACCATAACACTAAACTCTAAACCCTAAACCTAATCCACCCTAAACCTTAAACAATCCTAAACCATAAACCTTAGACCCTAAATCCTAAATCTAACAATAAACCTAAACCTAACCCTAAATCTAACCCTAACCCTAACCCTAACCCTAAACCCTCCCTGACCCTAACCCTAACCCTAACCCTAACCCTAACCCTAAACCTAATCTGACCCTAATCCTAACACTAACCCTATTTCTAATTCTAACCCTAACACTAATCCTAAACTTAAACCTAACCCCCTAATAATAACCCTAACCCTAACACTAACCCTAACCCCTAACCCTAACCCTAACCCTAACCCTAACCTAACCCTAACCCTAACCCTAACCCAAACGCTAACACTAACCCCCTAACTTTTACCCTAACCCTAACCCTAACCCTAACCCTAACCATTACCATAAACTTAACCCTAACCCTAACCCCATCCCTAACCCTAACCCTAACCGTAACCATAACACTAAACTCTAAACCCTAAACCTAATCCACCCTAAACCTTAAACAATCCTAAACCATAAACCTTAAACCCTAAACCCTAAATCTAACAATAAATCTAAACCTAACCCTAAATCTAACCCTAACCCTATCCCTAACCCTAAACCTAACCCTGACCCTAACCCTAACCCTAATCCTAACACTAACCATAACCCTAACCCTAACACTAACCCTAACCTTAACCCTAAACCTAACCGTAACCCTAACCCTAACTCTAACTCTAACCCTAACCCTAACCGTAACCATAATACTAAACTCTAAACCCTAAACCTAATCTACCCTAAACATTAAACAATCCTAAACCTTAAACCTTAAACCCAAAACCCTAAATCTAACAATAAACCTAAACCTAACCCTAAATCTATCCCTAACCCTAACCCTAACACTAAACCTAAACCTGACCCTAACCCTAACCCTAATAATAACACTAATCATAACCCAAACACTAACCCTAACCCTAACCCTAAACCTAACCCTAAACCTCACACTATCCCTAATCCTAACACTAAACCCTAAAAATTAAATCTAACCCTAACCCTAAGCCTACCCTTAACCCTAACCCTAACCATATCGCTAAACCTAACCCTGACCCTAATCCTAACACTAACCCTATTTCTAATTCTAACCCTAACACTAATCCTAAACTAAAACGTAACCCCCTAATAATAACCCTAACACTAAACCTAACCCTAACCCTAACCCTAATTCTAACATTAACCCCTAACCCCTAACACTAACCCTAACACTAACACCTAACCCTAACCCTAACCCTAACCCTAACCTTAACCCTAACCCTAACCCTAACCCTAACCCTAACCCTATCCCTAACCCTAACCCTTACCCTAACACTAACACTAACCTTAACCCCAACCCTAACCTTAACCCTCACCCTAACCCTCACCTTAACCCTAAACCTAACCCTAACACTAACCCTAACACCCTAAATCCTAAACCCTAAACCCCGAAAAACCCTAAACCCTAATTCCAAAAGCACCCTAAACCCTTAACCCTAAACATTATACCCTAAACCCTAAAACACTATACAACCTTAAACCCTAAACCTTAAAATATCCTAAATCATAAATCCTGAACAACCCTAAACACTAAATCATAAACAACCCTAAAAAACCCTAAACAACTCTAAACGCTAAAACCTAAACAACCCTAAACATTAAACAATCTTAAACGCTAAACCCTATACCCTAAACCTAAACCACCCTAAAACTTAAACAAGCCTAAACCCTAAACCTTAAACCATAAACCCTAAATTTTAAACCATAAATCTAAGAATAACCATAACCCTAACCCTAACCCTAAACCTAAACCTAACCCTAACCCCAACCCTAACCTTAACCCCATAACCCTAACCCTAACCTTAAGCCTAACATAACCCCATAACCCTAACTCTAACCCTAACTCTAACCCTAATGCTAACCCTAACCCTAACCCTAACCCTAAGCCCTTAACCTTAATCCCTAAATCCTAAACCCTGAACAACCATAAATCCTAAACCCTGAACAACCCTAAATCATAAACCCTGAATAACCCTAAACACTAACCTCTAAACAACCCTAAACAACCCTAATCACTAAACCATAAACAACCCTAAACACTAAACTCTAAACAACCCTATACCCTAAACCTTAAAAACTAAACCCTAAATAACCCTAAACCCTAAACCATTAACACTATACCCTAAACAAGACTAAACACTAAACCCAAAACTACCCTAAAACCTAAACGTTAAACACTAAACCTTAAACAATCCTAAACCCTAAACACTAAATCCTAAACAACCCTAAACTTTTAACCCTAAACACTATACCCTAAACAACCCTAAACCTTAAACAATCCTAAACTCTAAACCCTAAACCCTTAACCTAAACCACCCTAAATCTTAAACAATCCTAAACCCTAAACCTTAAATCCTAAACACTAAACCCTAAACCCTAAACCTCACAATAACCATAACCCTAACCCTAACCCCTAACCTTTACCCTAACCCTAACTCTAACCCTAATCCTAACCCTAACCCTAACCCTAACCCTAACCCTAACGCTAACCCTAACCCTAACCCTAAACCTAAACCTAATCCTAACCCTAACCTTAACCCTAATCCTAACCCTAACCCTAACCCTAACCCTAACCGTAACCATAACACTAAACTCTAAACCCTAAACCTAATCCACCCTAAACCTTAAACAATCCTAAACCATAAACCTTAGACCCTAAATCCTAAATCTAACAATAAACCTAAACCTAAACCTAAATCTAACCCTAACCCTAACCCTAACCCTAAACCCTCCCTGACCCTAACCTAAACCCTAACCCTAACCCTAACCCTAAACCTAACCCTAACCCTAATCCTAAAACTAACCCTATTTCTAATTCTAACCCTAACAATAATCCTAAACTTAAACCTAACCCCCTAATAATAACCCTAACCCTAACACTAACCCTAACCCCTAACCCTAACCCTAAACCTAACCCTAACCCTAACCTAACCCTAACCCTAAACCTAACCCTAACCCTAACACTAACCCCTAACCCTTACCTTAACCCTAACTCTAACCCTAACCCTAACCATTACCCTAACCCTAACCCTAACCCTAACCCTAACCCTAACACTAACCGTAACCATAACACTAAACTCTAAACCCTAAACCTAATCCACCCTAAACCTTAAACAATCTTAACCATAAACCTTAAACCCTAAACCCTAAATCTAACAATAAACCTAAACCTGACCCTAAATCTAACCTTAACCCTAACCCTAACCCTAAACCTAACCCTGACCCTAACCCTAACCCTAATCCTAACACTAACCATAACACTAACCCTAACCCTAACCCTAACCTTAACCCTAACCCTAACCCTAACCCTAACCCTAACCCTAACCCTAACCCTAACCCCTTAACCTAATCCCTAAATCCTAAACCCTGAACAACCATAAATCCTAAACCCTGAACAACCCTAAATCATAAACCCTGAATAACCCTAAACACTAACCTCTAAACAACCCTAAACAACCCTAATCACTAAACCATAAACAACCCTAAACACTAAACCCTAAACAACCCTATACCCTAAACCGTAAACACTAAACCCTAAATAACCCTAAACCCTAAACCATTAACACTATACCCTAAACAACACTAAACACTAAACCCAAAACAACCCTAAAACCTAAACCTTAAACACTAAACCTTAAACAACTCTAAACCCTAAACACCAAACCCTAAACAACCCTAAACTTTTAACCCTAAACCCTTAACCTAAACCACCCTAAATCTTAAACAATCCTAAACCCTAAACCTTAAACCCTAAACACAAAACCCTAAACCCTAAACCTAACAATAATCATAACCCTAACCCTAACCCCTAACCCTTACCCTAACCCTAACCCTAACCCTAATCCTAACCCTAACCCTAACCCTAACCCTAACCCTAACCCTAACCCTAAACCTAATCCTAACCCTAACCTTAACCCTAACCCTAACCCTAACCCTAACCCTAACCATAACCGTAACCATAACACTAAACTCTAAACCCTAAACCTAATCCACCCTAAACCTTAAACAATCCTAAACCATAAACCTTAGACCGTAAATCCTAAATCTAACAATAAACCTAAAACTAACCCTAAATCTAACCCTAACCCTAACCCTAACCCTAAACCTTCCCTAACCCTACCCTAAACCCTAACCCTAACACTATCCCTAAACCTAACCCTGACCCTAATCCTAACACTAACCCTATTTCTAATTCTAACCCTAACACTAATCCTATACAAAAACCTAACCCCCTAATAATAACACTAACACTAAACCTAACCCTAACCCTAACACTAACCCTAACCCTAACACTAACCCCTGACCCCTAACCCTAACCTTAACCCTAACCCTTACCCTAACCCTATTCCTAACCCTAACCCTTACCATAACACTAACACTAACCTTAACCCTAACCCTAACCTTAACCCTCACCCTAACCCTCACCTTAACCCTAAACCTAACCCTAACACTAACCCTAACACCCTAAATCCTAAACCTTAAACCCCGAAAAACCCTAAACACTAATTCCAAAAGCACCCTAAACCCTAAACTATAAACACTAAATGCTAAAAAACCCTAAACCCTAAACCCTAAACACTAAACCCTAAACAAGCCTAAACCCTAAAACCATTAACACTCTACCCTAAACAACCCTAAACCCTTAACCCTAAACATTATACCCTAAACCCTAAAACACTATACAACCTTAAACCCTAAACCTTAAAATATCCTAAATCATAAATCCTGAAAAACCCTAAACACTAAATTATAAACAACCCTAAAAAACCCTAAACAACTCTAAACGCTAAAACCTAAACAACCCTAACCATTAAACAATCTTAAACGCTAAATTCTATACCCTAAACCTAAACCACCCTAAAACTTAAACAATCCTAAACCCTAAACTTTAAACCATAAACCCTAAATTTTAAACCATAAATCTAAGAATAACCATAACCCTAACCCTAACCCTAAACCTAAACCTAACCCTAACGCCAACCCTAACCTTAACCCCATAACCCTAACCCTAACCTTAAGCCTAACATAACCCCATAACCCTAACTCTAACCCTAACTCTAACCCTAACTCTAACCCTAATGCTAACCCTAACCCTAACCCTAACCCTAACCCTAACCCCTTAACCTTAATCCCTAAATCCTAAACCCTGAACAACCATAAATCCTAAACCCTGAACAACCCTAAATCATAAAGCCTGATTAACCCTAGACACTAACCTCTAAACAACCCTAAACAACCCTAATCACTAAATCATAAACAACCCTAAACACTAAACCCTAAACAACCCTATACCCTAAACCTTAAACACTAAACCCTAAATAACCCTAAACCCTAAACCATTAACACTATACCCTAAAGAACACTAAACACTAAACCCAAAACAACCCTAAAACCTAAACCTTAAACACTAAACCTTAAACAACCCTAAACCCTAAACACTAAACCCTAAACAACCCTAAACTTTTAACCCTAAACTCTATACCCTAAACAACCCTAAACCTTAAACAATCCTAAACTCTAAACGCTAAACCCTTAACCTAAACCACCCGAAATCTTAAACAATCCTAAACCCTAAACCTTAAACCCTAAACACTAAACTCTATACCCGAAACCTAATCCACCCTAAACCTTAAACAATCCTAAACCATAAACCTTAAACCCTAAACCCTAAATCTAACAATAAACCTAAACCTAACCCTAAATCTAAAACTAACCCTAAACCCTTTCTGACCCTAACCCTAACCCTAACCTTAAGCCTAACATAACCACATAACCCTAACCCTAACCCTCACCCTAACCCTAACCCTAACCCTAACCCTAACCCTAACCCTAACCCTAACCCCTAACCCCTAACACTAACCCTAACCCTAACCCCTAACCCTAACCCTAACCCTAACCCTAACCCTAAACTTACCCTAACCCTAACACTAACCCTAACCCTAACCCTAACCCTAACCCTAACCCTAACCTTAACCCTAACCCTAACCTTAACACTAACCTTATCCCTAACCCCTAACCCTTACCCTAACCCTAACCCTAACCCTAACCCTAAACCTAACCCTCTCCCTAACCCTAACCGTAACCCTAACCCTAACCCTAACCCTAACCCTAACCCTAAACCTTCCTAACCCTAACCTTAACCCTAATCCTAACCCTAACCCTAACCCTAACCCTAACCGTAACCATAACACTAACCTCTAAACCCTAAACCTAATCCTCCCTAAACCTTAAACAATCCTAAACCATAAACCGTAGACACTAAACCCTAAATCTAACAATAAACCTAAACCTAACCCTAAATCTAACCCTAACCCTAACCCTAACCCTAAACCCTCCCTGACCCTAACCCTAACCCTAACCCTAACCCTAACCATAAACCTAACCCTGACCCTAATCCTAACACTAAACCTATTTCTAATTCTAACCCTAACACTAATCCTAAACTTAAACCTAACCCCCTAATAATAACCCTAACCATAACACTAACCCTAACCCCTAACCCTAACCCTAACCCTAACCTAACCCTAACCCTAACACTAACCCTAACCCAAACCCTAACACTAACCCCCTAACTTTTACCCTAACCCTAACCCTAACCCCAACCCTAAACCTTACCATAACCCTAACCCTAACCATAACCCCATCCCTAACCCTAACCCTAACCGTAACCATAACACTAAACTCTAAACCCTAAACCTAATCCACCCTAAACCTTAAACAATCCTAAACCATAAACCTTAAACCCTAAACCCTAAATCTAACAATAAACCTAAACCTAACCCTAAATATAACCCTAACCCTAACCCTAACCCTAACCCTAAACCTAAACCTGACCCTAACCCTAACCCTAATCCTAACACTAATCATAACCCAAACACTAACCCTAACCCTAACCCTAAACCTAACCCTAAACCTCACACTATCCCTAATCCTAACACTAAACCCTAAACTTTAAATCTAACCCTAACCCTAACCCTACCCTTAACCCTAACCCTAACTCTATCCCTAAACCTAACCCTGACCCTAATCCTAACACTAACCCTATTTCTAATTCTAACCCTAACACTAATCCTAAACTAAAACCTAACCCCCTAATAATAACCCTAACACTAAACCTAACCCTAACCCTAACCCTAACCCTAACCCTAACACTAACCCCTAACCCCTAACACTAACCCTAAACCTAACCCCTAACCCTAACCCTAACCCTAACCCTAACCCTAACCCTAACCCTAACCATATCCCTAACCCTAACCCTTACCCTAACACTAACACTAACCTTAACCCTAACCCTAACATTAACCCTCACCCTAACCCTCACCTTAACCCTAAACCTAACCCTAACACTAACCCTAAAACCCTAAATCCTAAACCCTAAACCCCGAAAAACCCTAAACACTAATTCCAAAAGCACCCTAAACCCTAAACTATAAACACTAAACGCTAAAAAACCCTAAACCCTAAACCCTAAACACTAAACCCTAAACAAGCCTAAACCCTAAAACCATTAACACTATACCCTAAACAACCCTAAACCCTTAACCCTAAACATTATACCCTAAACCCTAAAACACTATACAACCTTAAACCCTAAACCTTAAAATATCCTAAATCATAAATCCTGAACAACCCTAAACACTAAATTATAAACAACCCTAAAAAACCCTAAACAACTCTAAACGCTAAAACCTAAACAACCCTAAACATTAAAAAATCTTAAACGCTAAATTCTATACCCTAAACCTAAACCACCCTAAAACTTAAACAATCCTAAACCCTAAACCTTAAACCATAAGCCCTAAATTTTAAACCATAAATCTAAGAATAACCATAACCCTAACCCTAACCCTAAACCTAAACCTAACCCTAACCCCAACCCTAACCTTAACCCCATAACCCTAACCCTAACCTTAAGCCTAACATAACCCCATAACCCTAACTCTAACCCTAACTCTAACCCTAATGCTAACCCTAACCCTAACCCTAACCCTAACCCTAACCCTAACCCCTTAACCTTAATTCCTAAATCCTAAACCCTGAACAACCATAAATCCTAAACCCTGAACAACCCTAAATCATAAACCCTGAATAACCCTAAACACTAACCTCTAAACAACCCTAAACAACCCTAATCACTAAACCATAAACAACCCTAAACACTAAACCCTAAACAACCCTATACCCTAAACATTAAACACTAAACCCTAAATAACCCTAAACCCTAAACCATTAACACTATACCCTAAACAACACTAAACACTAAACCCAAAAAAACCCTAAAACCTAAACCTTAAACACTAAACCTTAAACAACCTTAAACGCTAAACACTAAACCCTAAACAACCCTAAACTTTTTACCCTAAACACTATACCCTAAACAACCCTAAACCTTAAACAATCCTAAACTCTAAACCCTAAACCCTTAACCTAAACCACCCTAAATCTTAAACAATCATAAACCCTAAACCTTAAACCCTAAACACTAAACCCTAAACCCTAAACCTAACAATAACCATAACCCTAACCCTAACCCCTAACCCTTACCCTAACCCTAACCCTAACCCTAATCCTAACCCTAACCCTAACCCTAACCCTAACCCTAACCCTAACCCTAACCCTAACACTAACCCTAACCCTAAACCTAATCCTAACCCCAACCTTAACCCTAATCCTAACCCTAACCCTAACCCTAACCGTAACCATAACACTAAACTCTAAACCCTAAACCTAATCCACCCTAAACCTTAAACAATCCTAAACCATAAACCTTAGACCCTAAATCCTAAATCTAACAATAAACCTAAACCTAACCCTAAATCTAACCCTAACCCTAACCCTAACCCTAAACATAACCCTGACCCTAATCCTAACACTAACCCTATTTCTAATTCTAATCCTAACACTAATCCTAAACTTAAACCTAACCCCCTAATAATAACCCTAACCCTAACACTAACCCTAACCCCTAACCCTAACCCTAACCCTAACCCTAACCTAACCCTAACCCTAACCCTAACCCAAACCCTAACACTAACCCCCTAACTTTTACCCTAACCATAACCCTAACCCTAACCCTAACCATTACCATAAACCTAACCCTAACCCTAACCCCATCCCTAACCCTAACCCTAACCGTAACCATAACACTAAACTCTAAACCCTAAACCTATTCCACCCTAAACCTTAAACAATCCTAAACCATAAACCTTAAACCCTAAACCCTAAATCTAACAATAAATCAAAACCTAACCCTAAATCTAACCCTAACCCCATCCCTAACCCTAAACCTAACCCTGACCCTAACCCTAACCCTAATCCTAACACTAACCATAACCCTAACCCTAACACTAACCCTAACCTTAACCCTAACCCTAACCCTAACCCTAACCCCTAACCCCTAACACTAACCCTAACCCTAACCCCTAATCCTAACCCTAACCCTACCCCTAACCCTAACCTTACCCTAACCCTAACCCTAACCCTAACCCTAACCCTAACCCTAACCTTAACCCTAAACCTAACCTTAACCCTAACCTTAACCCTAACCCCTAACCATTACCCTAACCCTAACACTAACCCTAACCCTAACCCTAACCCTAAACCTAACCCTAACCCTAACCCTAACCGTAACCCTAACCCTAACCCTAACCCTAACCCTAAACCTAACCCTAACCCTAATCTTAACCCTAATCTTAACCCTAACCCTAACCCTAACCGTAACCATAACACTAAACTCTAAACCCAAAACCTAATCCACCCTAAACCTTAAAGAATCCTAAACCAAAAACCGTAGACCCTAAACCCTAAATCTAACAATAAACCTAAACCTAACTATAAATCTAACCCTAACCCTAAACCCTCCCTGACCCTAACCCTAGCCCTAACCCTAACCCTAATCCTAAACCTAACACTGACCCTAATCTTAACACTAAACCTATTTCTAATTCTAACCCTAACACTAATCCTAAACTTAAACCTAATCCCCTAATAATAACCCTAACCATAACACTAACCCTAACCCTAACCCTAACCCAAACCCTAACACTAACCCCCTAACTTTTACCATAACCCTAACCCTAACCCTAACCCTAACCCTTAACATAACCCTAACCCTAACCCTAACTCCATCCCTAACACTAACCCTAACCGTAACCATAACACTAAACTCTAAACCCTAAACCTAATCCACCCTAAACCTTAAACAATCCTAAACCATAAACCTTAAACCCTAAACACTAAATCTAACAATAAACCTAAATCTAACCCTAAATCTAACCCTAACCCTATCCCTAACCCTAAACTAAACCTGACCCTAACCCTAACCCTAATCCTAACACTAACCATAACCCTAAACCTAACACTAACCCTAACCTTAACCCTAACTCTAAACCTAACCCTAACCCTAACTCTAACCCTAACCCTAACCATAACCATAATACTAAACTCTAAACCCTAAACCTAATCCACCCTAAACCTTAAACAATCCTAAAGCATAACCTTAAACCCTAAACCCTAAATCTAACAATAAACCTAAACCTAACCCTAAATCTAACCCTAACCCTAACCCTAACCCTAAACCTAAACCTGACCCTAACCCTAACCCTAATCCTAACACTAATCATAACCCAAACACTAACCCTAACCCTAACTCTAAACCTAACCCTAAACCTCACACTATCCCTAATCCTAACACTAAACCCTAAACTTTAAATCTAACCCTAACCCTAACCCTACCCTTAACCCTAACTCTAACCCTATCCCTAAACCTAACCCTGACCCTAATCCTAACACTAACCCTATTTCTAATTCTAACCCTAACAATAGTCCTAAACTAAAACCTAACCCCCTAATAATAACCCTAACACTAAACCTAACCCTAACCCTAACCCTAACCCTAACCCTAACACTAACCCCTAACCCCTAACACTAACCCTAATCCTAACCCCTAACCCTAACCCTAACCCTAACCCTAACCCTAACCCTAACCCTAACCCTATCCCTAACCTTAACCCTTACCCTAACACTAACACTAACCTTAACCCTAACCCTAACCTTAACCCTCACCCTAACCCTCACCTTAACCCTAAACCTAACCCTAACACTAACCCTAACACCCTAAATCCTAAACCCTAAACCCCGAAAAACCCTAAACACTAATTCCAAAAGCACCCTAAACCCTAAACTATAAACACTAAACGCTAAAAAACCCTAAACCCTAAACCCTAAACACTAAACCCTAAACAAGCCTAAACCCTAAAACCATTAACACTATACCCTAAACAACCCTAAACCCTTAACCCTAAACATTATACCCTAAACCCTAAAACTCTATACAACCTTAAACCCTAAACCTTAAAATATCCTAAATCATAAATCCTGAACAACCCTAAACACTAAATT
>NC_137980.1:60366773-60371773 GCF_963924665.1 Micromys minutus | reverse complement strand
AACCTAAATCCTAAACCCTAAACCCCGAAAAACCATAAACACTAATTCCAAAAGCACCCTAAACCCTAAACTATAAACACTAAACGCTAAAAAACCCTAAACCCTAAACCCTAAACACTAAACCCTAAACAAGCCTAAACCATAAAACTATTAACACTATACCCTAAACAACCCTAAACCCTTAACCCTAAACATTATACCCTAAACCCTAAAACTCTATACAACCTTAAACCCTAAACCTTAAAATATCCTAAATCATAAATCCTGAACAACCATAAACACTAATATATCAACAACCCTAAAAAACCCTAAACAACTCTAAACGCTAAAACCTAAACAACCCTAACCATTAAACAATCTTAAACGCTAAATTCTATACCCTAAACCTAAACCACCCTAAAACTTAAACAATCCTAAACCCTAAACCTTAACCCATAAACCCTAAATTTTAAACCATAAATCTAAGAATAACCATAACCCTAACCCTAACCCTAAACCTAAACCTAACCCTAACCCCAACCCTAACCTTAACCCCATAACCCTAACCCTAACCTTAAGCCTAACATAACCCCATAACCCTAACTCTAACCCTAACTCTAACCCTAATACTAACCCTAACCCTAACCCTAACCCTAACCCTAACCCTAACCACTTAACCTTAATCCCTAAATCCTAAACCCTGAACAACCCTAAATCCTAAACCCTGAACAACCCTAAATCATAAACCCTGAATAACCCTAAACACTAACCTCTAAACAACCCTAAACAACCCTAATCACTAAACCATAAACAACCCTAAACACTAAACCCAAAAAACCCTATACACTAAACCTTAAACACTAAACCCTAAATAACCCTAAACCCTAAACTATTAATACTATACCCTAAACAACACTAAACACTAAACCCAAAACAACCCTAAAACCTAAACCTTAAACACTAAACCTTAAACAACTCTAAACCCTAAACACTAAACCCTAAACAACCCTAAACTTTTAACCCTAAACACTATACCCTAAACAACCCTAAACCTTAAACAATCCTAAACTCTAAACCCTAAACCCTTAACCTAAACCACCCTAAATCTTAAACAATCATAAACCCTAAACCTTAAACCCTAAACACTAAACCCTAAACCCTAAACCTAACAATAACCATAACCCTAACCCTAACCCCTAATTCTTACCCTAACCCTATCCCTAACCCTAATCCTAACCTTAACCATAACCCTAACCTTAACTCTAACCCTAACCCTAAACCTAATCCTAACCCCAACCTTAACCCTAATCCTAACCCTAACCCTAACCCTAACCCTAACCGTAACCATAACACTAAACTCTAAACCCTAAACCTAATCCACCCTAAACCTTAAACAATCCTAAACCATAAACCTTAGACCCTAAATCCTAAATCTAACAATAAACCTAAACCTAACCCTAAATCTAACCCTAACCCTAACCCTAACCCTAAACCCTCCCTGACCCTAACCCTAACCCTAACCCTAACCCTAACCCTAACCCTAAACCTAACCCTGACCCTAATCCTAACACTAACCCTATTTCTAATTCTAACCATAACACTAATCCTAAACTTAAACCTAACCTCCTAATAATAACCCTAACCCTAACACTAACCCTAACGCCTAACCCTAACCCTAACCCTAACCTAACCCTAACCCTAACCCTAACCCTAACCCAAACCCTAACACTAACCCCCTAACTTTTACCCTAACCATAACCCTAACCCTAACCATTACCATAAACCTAACCCTAACCCTAACCCCATCCCTAACCCTAACCCTAACCGTAACCATAACACTAAACTTTAAACCCTAAACCTAATCCACCCTAAACCTTAAACAATCCTAAACCATAAACCTTAAACCCTAAACCCTAAATCTAACAATAAATCTAAACCTAACTGTAAATCTAAACCTAATCCTATCCCTAACCCTAAACCTAACCCTGACCCTAAACCTAACCCTAATCCTAACACTAACCATAACCCTAACCCTAACACTAACCCTAACCTTAACCCTAACCCTAACCCTAACCCTAACCCTAACTCTAACCCTAACCCTAACCCTAACCGTAACCATAATACTAAACTCTAAACCCTAAACCTAATCTATCATAAACCTTAAACAATCCTAAACCTTAAACCTTAAACCCTAAACCCTAAATCTAACAATAAACCTAAACCTAACCCTAAATCTATCCCTAACCCTAACCCTAACCCTAAACCTAAACCTGACCCTAACCCTAACCCTAATAATAACACTAATCATAACCCAAACACTAACCCTAACCCTAACCCTAAACCTAACCATAAACCTCACACTATCCCTAATCCTAACATTAAACCCTAAACTTTAAATCTAACCCTAACCCTAACCCTACCCTTAACCCTAACCCTAACCATATCGCTAAACCTAACCCTGACCCTAATCCTAACACTAATCCTATTTCTAATTCTAACCCTAACACTAATCCTAAACTAAAACGTAACCCCCTAATAATAACCCTAACACTAAACCTAACCCTAACCCTAACCCTAACCCTAACCCTAACACTAACCCCTAACCCCTAACACTAACCCTAAACCTAACCCCTAACCCTAACCCTAACCCTAACCCTAACCTTAACCCTAACCCTAACCCTAACACTAACCCTATCCCTAACCCTAACCCTTACCTTAACACTAACACTAACCTTAACCCTAACCTAACCTTAACCCTCACCCTAACCCTCACCTTAACCCTAAACCTAACCCTAACACTAACCCTAACACCCTAAATCCTAAACCCTAAACCCCGAAAAACCCTAAACACTAATTTAAAGCACCCTAAACCCTAAACTATAAACACTAAACGCTAAAAAACCCTAAACCCTAAACCCTAAACACTAAACCCTAAACAAGCCTAAACCATAAAACCATTAACACTATACCCTAAACAACCCTAAACCCTTAACCCTAAACATTATACCCTAAACCCTAAAACACTATACAACCTTAAACCCTAAACCTTAAAATATCCTAAATCATAAATCCTGAACAACCCTAAACACTAAATTATAAACAACCCTAAAAAACCCTAAACAACTCTAAACGCTAAAACCTAAACAACCCTAACCATTAAACAATCTTAAACGCTAAATTCTATACCCTAAACCTAAACCACCCTAAAACTTAAACAATCCTAAACCCTAAACCTTAAACCATAAACCCTAAATTTTAAACAATAAATCTAAGAATAACCATAACCCTAACCCTAACCCTAAACCTAAACCTAACCCTAACCCCAACCCTAACCTTAACCCCATAACCCTAACCCTAACCTTAAGCCTAACATAACCACATAACCCTAACCCTAACCCTAACCCTAACCCCTTAACCTTAATCCCTAAATCCTAAACCCTGAACAACCATAAATCCTAAACCCTGAACAACCCTAAATCATAAACTCTGAATAACCCTAAACACTAACCTCTATACAACCCTAAACAACCCTAATCACTAAACCATAAACAACCCTAAACACTAAACCCTAAACAACCCTATACCCTAACCTTAAACACTAAACCCAAAATAACCCTAAACCCTAAACCATTAACACTATACCTTAAACAACACTAAACACTAAACCCAAAACAACCCTAAAACCTAAACCTTAAACACTAAACCTTAAACAACCCTAAACACTAAACACTAAACCCTAAACAACCCTAAACTTTTAACCCTAAACACTATACCCTAAACAACCCTAAACCTTAAACAATCCTAAACTCTAAACCCTAAACCCTTAACCTAAACCACCCTAAATCTTAAACAATCCTAAACCATAACCTTAAACCCTAAACACTAAACCCTAAACCCTAAACCTAACAATAACCATAACCCTAACCCTAACCCCTAACCCTTACCCTAACCCTAACCCTAACCCTAATTTTAACCCTAACCCTAACCCTAACCCTAACCCTAACCCTAACCCTAACCCTAAACCTAATCCTAAACCTAATCCTAACCCTAACCTTAACCCTAATCCTAACCCTAACCCTAACCATAACCCTAACCGTAACCCTAACCCTAACCCTAACCCTAAACCTAATCCTAACACTAACCATAACCCAAACACTAACCCCAACCCTAAACCTAAACCTAACCCTAACCCTAAACCTCACACTAACCCTAAACCTAACACTAAACCTTAAACTTTAAATCTAACCCTAACCCTAACCCTACCCCTAACCCTAACCCTAACCCTATCCCTAAACCTAACCCTGACCCTAGTCCTAACACTAACCCTATTTCTAATTCTAACACTAACACAAATCCTAAATTTAAACCTAACTCCCTAATAATAACCCTAACCCTAAACCTAACCCTAACCCTAACCTTAACCCTAACCCTAACCCTAACCCTATCCTTAACCCTAACCTAAACCCTAACCCCCCCAACCCTAACCTTAACCCTAACCCTAACCCTAACCGTAACTCTAACCCTAACCCTAACCGTAACTCTATCCCTAACCCTAACACTAACCCTAACCCTAACCCTAACCCTAACCCTAACCCTAACCCTAACCCTAACCATAACACTAAACTCTAAACCCTAAACCTAATCCACCCTAAACCTTCAACAATCCTAAACCATAAACCTTAAACCCTAAACCCTAAATCTAACAATAAACCTAAACCTAACCCTAAATCTAACACTAACCCTAACCGTAAACCTAAACCTACCCCTGACCCTAATCCAAAGTCTAATCCTAAAAATAACCATAACCCAAACAAAGACTAACCCTAACCCTAAACCTAACCCTAACCCTAAACCTCACACCTACCCTATCCCTAACCCTAACCCTAACCCTAACCCTAACCCTAACACTAACCCTAACACTATCCCTAACCCCTAACACTAACCCTAACCCTAATTCCTAACCCTAACCCTAACCCTAACCCTAACCCTAACCCTAACCCTAACCCTAACCCTATCCCTAA
>NC_137980.1:60351773-60361773 GCF_963924665.1 Micromys minutus | reverse complement strand
ATATCCTAAATCATAAATCCTGAACAACCCTAAACACTAAATTATAAACAACCCTAAAAAAGCCTAAACAACTCTAAACGCTAAAACCTAAACAACCCTAACCATTAAACAATCTTAAACGCTAAATTCTATACCCTAAACCTAAACCACCCTAAAACTTAAACAATCCTAAACCCTAAACCTTAAACCATAAACCCTAAATTTTAAACCATAAATCTAAGAATAACCATAACCCTAACCCTAACCCTAAACCTAAACCTAACCCTAACCCCAACCCTAACCTTAACCCCATAACCCTAACCCTAACCTTAAGCCTAACATAACCCCATAACCCTAACTCTAACCCTAACTCTAACCCTAATGCTAACCCTAACCCTAACCCTAACCCTAACCCTAACCCTAACTACTTAACCTTAATCCCTAAATTTTAAACCCTGAACAACCATAAATCCTAAACCCTGAACAACCCTAAATCATAAACCCTGAATAACCCTAAACACTAACCTCTAAACAACCCTAAACAACCCTAATCACTAAACCATAAACAACCCTAAACACTAAACCCAAAAAACCCTATACCCTAAACTTTAAACACTAAACCCTAAATAACCCTAAACCCTAAACTATTAATACTATACCCTAAACAACACTAAACACTAAACCCAAAACAACCCTAAAACCTAAACCTTAAACACTAAACCTTAAACAACCCTAAACCCTAAACACTAAACCCTAAACAACCCTAAACTTTTAACCCTAAACACTATACCCTAAACAACCCTAAACCTTAAACAATCCTAAACTCTAAACCCTAAACCCTTAACCTAAACCACCCTAAATCTTAAACAATCATAAACCCTAAACCTTAAACCCTAAACACTAAAATCTAAACCCTAAACCTAACAATAACCATAACCCTAACCCTAACCCCTAACCCTTACCCTAACCCTAACCCTAACCCTAAATCTAACCCTAACCCTAACCCTAACCCTAAACCCTCCCTGACCCTAACCCTAACCCTAACCCTAACCCTAACCCTAAACCTAACCCTGACCCTAATCCTAACACTAACCCTATTTCTAATTCTAACCCTAACACTAATCCTAAACTTAAACCTAACCCCCTAATAATAACCCTAACCCTAACACTAACCCTAACCCCTAACCCTAACCCTAACCCAAACCCTAACCTAACCCTAACCCTAACCCTAACCCTAACCCAAACCCTAACACTAACCCCCTAACTTTTACCCTAACCATAACCCTAACCCTAACCATTACCATAAACCTAACCCTAACCCTAACCCCATCCCTAACCCTAACCCTAACCGTAACCATAACACTAAACTCTAAACCCTAAACCTAATCCACCCTAAACCTTAAACAATCCTAAACCATAAACCTTAAACCCTAAACCCTAAATCTAACAATAAACCTAAACCTAACCCTAAATCTAATCCTAACCCTATCCCTAACCCTAAACCTAAACCTGACCCTAACTCTAACCCTAATCCTAACACTAACCATAACCCTAACCCTAACACTAACCCTAACCTTAACCCTAACTCTAACCCTAACCCTAACCCTAACTCTAACCCTAACCCTAACCCTAACCATAACCATAATACTAAACTCTAAACCCTAAACCTAATCCACCCTAAACCTTAAACAATCCTAAACCATAACCTTAAACCCTAAACCCTAAATCTAACAATAAACCTAAACCTAACCCTAAATCTAACCCTAACCCTAACCCTAACCCTAAACCTAAACCTGACCCTAACCCTAACCCTAATCCTAACACTAATCATAACCCAAACACTAACCCTAACCCTAACTCTAAACCTAACCCTAAACCTCACACTATCCCTAATCCTAACACTAAACCCTAAACTTTAAATCTAACCCTAACCCTAACCCTACCCTTAACCCTAACCCTAACCCTATCCCTAAACCTAACTTTGACCCTAATCCTAACAGTAACCCTATTTCTATTCTAACCCTAACACTAGTCCTAAACTAAAACCTAACCCCCTAATAATAACCCTAACACTAAACCTAACCCTAACCCTAACCCTAACCCTAACCCTAACACTAACCCCTAACACCTAACACTAACCCTAATCCTAACCCCTAACCCTAACCCTAACCCTAACCCTAACCCTAACCCTAACCCTAACCCTAACCCTATCCCTAACCCTAACCCTTACCCTAACACTAACACTAACCTTAACCCTAACCCTAACCTTAACCCTCACCCTAACCCTCACCTTAACCCTAAACCTAACCCTAACACTAACCCTAACACCCTAAATCCTAAACCCTAAACCCCGAAAAACCCTAAACACTAATTCCAAAAGCACCCTAAACCCTAAACTATAAACACTAAACGCTAAAAACCCTAAACCCTAAACCCTAAACACTAAATTCTAAACAAGCCTAAACCCTAAAACCATTAACACTATACCCTAAACAACCCTAAACCCTTAACCCTAAACATTATACCCTAAACCCTAAAACTCTATACAACCTTAAACCCTAAACCTTAAAATATCCTAAATCATAAATCCTGAACAACCCTAAACACTAAATTATAAACAACCCTAAAAAAGCCTAAACAACTCTAAACGCTAAAACCTAAACAACCCTAACCATTAAACAATCTTAAACGCTAAATTCTATACCCTAAACCTAAACCACCCTAAAACTTAAACAATCCTAAACCCTAAACCTTAACCCATAAACCCTAAATTTTAAACCATAAATCTAAGAATAACCATAACCCTAAACCTAACCCTAAACCTAAACCTAACCCTAACCCCAACCCTAACCTTAACCCCATAACCCTAACCCTAACCTTAAGCCTAACATAACCCCATAACCCTAACTCTAACCCTAACTCTAACCCTAATACTAACCCTAACCCTAACCCTAACCCTAACCCTAACCCTAACCCTAACCACTTAACCTTAATCCCTAAATCCTAAACCCTGAACAACCCTAAATCATAAACCCTGAACAACCCTAAATCATAAACCCTGAATAACCCTAAACACTAACCTCTAAACAACCCTAAACAACCCTAATCACTAAACCATAAACAACCCTAACCACTAAACCCAAAAAACCCTATACCCTAAACCTTAAACACTAAACCCTAAATAACCCTAAACCCTAAACTATTAATACTATACCCTAAACAACACTAAACACTAAACCCAAAACAACCCTAAAACCTAAACCTTAAACACTAAACCTTAAACAACCCTAAACCCTAAACACTAAACCCTAAACAACCCTAAACTTTTAACCCTAAACACTATACCCTAAACAACCCTAAACCTTAAACAATCCTAAACTCTAAACCCTAAACCCTTAACCTAAACCACCCTAAATCTTAAACAATCATAAACCCTTAACCTTAAACCCTAAACACTAAACCCTAAACCCTAAACCTAACAATAACCATAACCCTAACCCTAACCTCTAACCCTTACCCTAACCCTATCCCTAACCCTAATCCTAACCTTAACTATAACCCTAACCCTAACCCTAACCCTAACCCTAAACCTAATCCTAACCCCAACCTTAACCCTAATCCTAACCCTAACCCTTACCCTAACCCTAACCGTAACCATAACACTAAACTCTAAACCCTAAACCTAATCCACCCTAAACCTTAAACAATCCTAAACCATAAACCTTAGACCCTAAATCCTAAATCTAACAATAAACCTAAACCTAACCCTAAATCTAACCCTAACCCTAACTCTAACCCTAAACCCTCCCTGACCCTAACCCTAACCCTAACCCTAACCCTAACCCTAACCCTAAACCTAACCCTGACCTTAATCCTAACACTAACCCTATTTCTAATTCTAACCCTAACACTAATCCTAAACTTAAACCTAACCCCCTAATAATAACCCTAACCCTAACACTAACCCTAACCCCTAACCCTAACCCTAACCCAAACCCTAACCTAACCCTAACCCTAACCCTAACCCTAACCCAAACCCTAACACTAACCCCCTAACTTTTACCCTAACCATAACCCTAACCCTAACCATTACCATAAACCTAACCCTAACCCTAACCCCATCCCTAACCCTAACCCTAACCGTAACCATAACACTAAACTCTAAACCCTAAACCTAATCCACCCTAAACCTTAAACAATCCTAAACCATAAACCTTAAACCCTAAACCCTAAATCTAACAATAAACCTAAACCTAACCCTAAATCTAATCCTAACCCTATCCCTAACCCTAAACCTAAACCTGACCCTAACTCTAACCCTAATCCTAACACTAACCATAACCCTAACCCTAACACTAACCCTAACCTTAACCCTAACTCTAACCCTAACCCTAACCCTAACTCTAACCCTAACCCTAACCCTAACCATAACCATAATACTAAACTCTAAACCCTAAAGCTAATCCACCCTAAACCTTAAACAATCCTAAACCATAACCTTAAACCCTAAACCCTAAATCTAACAATAAATCTAAACCTAACTGTAAATCTAACCCTAACCCTATCCCTAACCCTAAACCTAACCCTGACCCTAACCCTAACCCTAATCCTAACACTAACCATAACCCTAACCCTAACACTAACCCTAACCTTAACCCTAACCCTAACCCTAACCCTAACCCTAACTCTAACCCTAACCCTAACCCTAACCGTAACCATAATACTAAACTCTAAACCCTAAACCTAATCTATCCTAAACCTTAAACAATCCTAAACCTTAAACCTTAAACCTTAAACCCTAAATCTAACAATAAACCTAAACCTAACCCTAAATCTATCCCTAACCCTAACCCTAACCCTAAACCTAAACCTGACCCTAACCCTAACCCTAATAATAACACTAATCATAACCCAAACACTAACCCTAACCCTAACCCTAAACCTAACCCTAAACCTCACACTATCCCTAATCCTAACACTAAACCCTAAACTTTAAATCTAACCCTAACCCTAACCCTACCCTTAACCCTAACCCTAACCATATCGCTAAACCTAACCCTGACCCTAATCCTAACACTAACCCTATTTCTAATTCTAACCCTAACACTAATCCTAAACTAAAACGTAACCCCCTAATAATAACCCTAACACTAAACCTAACCCTAACCCTAACCCTAACCCTAACCCTAACACTAACCCCTAACCCCTAACACTAACCCTAACCCTAACCCCTAACCCTAACCCTAAACCTAACCCTAACCCTAACCCTATCCCTAACCCTAACCCTTACCCTAACACTAACACTAACCTTAACCCTAACCTAACCTTAACCCTCACCCTAACTTTCACCTTAACCCTAAACCTAACCCTAACACTAACCCTAACACACTAAATCCTAAACCCTAAACCCCGAAAAACCCTAAACACTAATTTAATCACCCTAAACCCTAAACTATAAACACTAAACGCTAAAAAACCCTAAACCCTAAACCCTAAACACTAAACCCTAAACAAGCCTAAACCCTAAAACCATTAACACTATACCCTAAACAACCCTAAACCCTTAACCCTAAACATTATACCCTAAAACCTAAAACACTATACAACCTTAAACCCTAAACCTTAAAATATCCTAAATCATAAATCCTGAACAACCCTAAACACTAAATTATAAACAACCCTAAAAAACCCTAAACAACTCTAAACGCTAAAACCTAAACAACCCTAACCATTAAACAATCTTAAACGCTAAATTCTATACCCTAAACCTAAACCACCCTAAAACTTAAACAATTCTAAACCCTAAACCTTAAACCATAAACCCTAAATTTTAAACCATAAATCTAAGAATAACCATAACCCTAACCCTAACCCTAAACCTAAACCTAACCCTAACCCCAACCCTAACCTTAACCCCATAACCCTAACCCTAACCTTAAGCCTAACATAACCACATAACCCTAACCCTAACCCTAACCCTAACCCTAACCCTAACCCTAACCTTAACCCTAACCCTAACCCCTTAACCTTAATCCCTAAATCCTAAACCCTGAACAACCATAAATCCTAAACCCTGAACAACCCTAAATCATAAACTCTGAATAACCCTAAACACTAACCTCTAAACAACCCTAAACAACCCTAATCACTAAACCATAAACAACCCTAAACACTAAACCCTAAACAACCCTATACCCTAACTTTAAACACTAAACCCAAAATAACCCTAAACCCTAAACCATTAACACTATACCCTAAACAACACTAAACACTAAACCCAAAACAACCCTAAAACCTAAACCTTAAACACTAAACCTTAAACAACCCTAAACCCTAAACACTAAACCCTAAACAACCCTAAACTTTAAACCCTAAACACTATACCCTAAACAACCCTAAACCTTAAACAATCCTAAACTCTGAACCCTAAACCCTTAACCTAAACCATCCTAAATCTTAAACAATCCTAAACCATAACCTTAAACCCTAAACACTAAACCCTAAACCCTAAATCTAACAATAACCATAACCCTAACCCTAACCCCTAACCCTTACCCTAACCCTAACCCTAACCCTAATCCTAACCCTAACCCTAACTTTAACCCTAACCCTAACCCTAACCCTAAACCTAATCCTAAACCTAATCCTAACCCTAACCTTAACCCTAATCCTAACCCTAACCCTAACCCTAACCCTAACCCTAACCTTAACCCTAAACCTAATCCTAACACTAACCATAACCCAAACACTAACCCCAACCCTAAACCTAAACCTAACCCTAACCCTAAACCTCACACTAACACTAATCCTAACACTAAACCTTAAACTTTAAATCTAACCCTAACCCTAACCCTACCCCTAACCCTAACCCTAACCCTATCCCTAAACCTAACCCTGACCCTAGTCCTAACACTAACACTATTTCTAATTCTAACACTAACACAAATCCTAAATTTAAACCTAACTCCCTAATAATAACCCTAACCCTAAACCTAACCCTAACCCTAACCTTAACTCTAACCCTAACCCTAACCCTATCCTTAACACTAACCTAAACCCTAACCCCCCCAAACCTAACCTTAACCCTAACCCTAACCCTAACCGTAACTCTAACCCTAACCCTAACCGTAACTCTATCCCTAACCCTAACACTAACCCTAACCCTAACCCTAACCCTAACCCTAACCCTAACCCTAACCCTAACCCTAACCCTAACCCTAACCCTAACTCTAACCCTAACCATAACCATAACACTAAACTCTAAACCCTAAACCTAATCCACCCTAAACCTTAAACAATCCTAAACCATAAACCTTAAACCCTAAACCCTAAATCTAACAATAAACCTAAACCTAACCCTAAATCTAACACTAACCCTAACCGTAAACCTAAACCTACCCCTGACCCTAATCCAAAGTCTAATCCTAAAAATAACCATAACCCAAACAAAGACTAACCCTAACACCAAACCTAACCCTAACCCTAAACCTCACACCTACCCTATCCCTAACCCTAACCCTAACCCTAACCCTAACCCTAACCCTAACACTATCCCTAACCCCTAAAACTAACCCTAACCCTAACCCCTAACCCTAACCCTAACCCTAACCCTAACCCTAACCCTAACCCTAACCCTATCCCTAACCCTAACCCTTATCCTAACACTAACACTAACCTTAACCCTAACCCTAACCTTAACCCTCATCTTAACCCTCACCCTAACCCTAAACCTAACCCTAAAACCCTAAATCCTAAACCCTAAACCCAGAAAAACCCTAAAAACTAATTCCAAAAGCACCCTAAACCCTAAACTCTAAACACTAAACGCTAAAAAACCCTAAACACTAAACCCTAAACACTAAACCCTAAACAAGCCTAAACCCTAAAACCATTAACACTATACCCTAAACAACCCTAAACTCTTAACCCTAAACATTATAGCCTAAACCCTAAAACACTATACAACCTTAAACCCTAAACCTTAAAATATCCTAAATCATAAATCCTGAACAACCCTAAACACTAAATCATAAACAACCCTAAAAAACCCTAAACAACTCTAAACGCTAAAACATAAACAACCCTAAACATTAAACAATCTCAAACGCTAAACCCTATACCCTAAACCTAAACCACCCTAAAACTTAAACAACCCTAAACCCTGAACCTTAAACCATAAACCCTAAATTGTAAACCATAAATCTAAGAATAACCATAACCCTAACCCTAACCCTAAACCTAAACCTAACCCTAACACCAACCCTAAGCTTAACCCCATAACCCTAACCCTAACCTTAAGCCTAACATAACCCCATAACCCTAACTCAAACCCTAACTCTAACCCTAATGCTAACCCTAACCCTAACACTAACCCTAACCCTAACCCCTTAACCTTGATCCCTAAATCCTAAACCCTGAACAACCATAAATCCTAAACCCTGAACAACCCTAAATCATAAACCCTGAATAACCCTAAACACTAATCTCTAAACAACCCTAAACAACACTAATCACTAAACCATAAACAACCCTAAACACTAAAACCTAATCAACCCTATACCCTAAACCTTAAACACTAAACCCTAAATAACCCTAAACCCTAAACCATTAACACTATACCCTAAACAACACTAAACACTAAACCCAAAACAACCCTAAAACCTAAACCTTAAACACTAAACCTTAAACAATCCTGAACCCTAAACACTAAATCCTAAACAACCCTAAACTTTTAACCCTAAACACTATACCCTAAAAAACCCTAAACCTTAAACAATCCTAAACTCTAAACCCTAAACCCTTAACCTAAACCACCCTAAATCTTAAACAATCATAAACCCTAAACCTTAAACCCTAAACACTAAACCCTAAATCCTAAACCTAACAATAACCATAACCCTAACCCTAATCCCTAACCCTTACCCTAACCCTAACTCTAACCCTAATCCTAACCCTAACCCTAACCCTAACCCTAACCCTAACCCTAACCCTAAACCTAATCCAAACCCTAATCTTAACCCTAATCCTAACCCTAACCCTAACCCTAACCCTAACCGTAACCATAACACTAAACTCTAAACCCTAAACCTAATCCACCCTAAACCTTAAACAATCCTAAACCATAAACCTTAGTTAGACCCTAAATCCTAAATCTAACAATAAACCTAAACCTAACCCTAAATCTAACCCTAACCCTAACCCTAACCCTAAACCCTCCCTGACCCTAACCCTAACCCTAACCCTAACCCTAACCCTAAACCTAACCCTGACCCTAATCCTAACACTAACCCTATTTCTAATTCTAACCCTAACAATAATCCTAAACTTAAACCTAACCCCCTAATAATAACCCTAACCCTAACACTAACCCTAACCCCTAACCCTAACCCTAAACCTAACCCTAACCCTAACCTAACCCTAACCCTAACCCTAACCCTAACCCTAACACTAACCCCTAACCCTTATCCTAACCCTAACCCTAACCCTAACCATTACCCTAACCCTAACCCTAACCCTAACCCTAACACTAACCGTAACCATAACACTAAACTCTAAACCCTAAACCTAATCCACCCTAAACCTTAAAAAATCCTAAACCATAAACCTTAAACCCTAAACCCTAAATCTAACAATAAACCTAAACCTGACCCTAAATCTAACCCTAACCCTAACCCTAACCCTAAACCTAACCCTGACCCTAACCCTAACACTAATCCTAACACTAACCATAACCCTAACCCTAACCCTAACCCTAACCTTAACCCTAACCCTAACCCTAACCCTAACCCTAACCCTAACCTTAACCTTAACCTAAACCCTAACCCCCCCAACCCTAACCTTAACCCTAACCCTAACCTTAACCGTAACTCTAACCCTAACCCTAACCGTAACTCTATCCCTAACCCTAACACTAACCCTAACCCTAACCCTAACCCTAACCCTAACCCTTAACCTAATCCTAACCCTAACCTTAACCCTAATCCTAACCTTAACCCTAACCCTAACCGTAACCATAACACTA
>NC_137980.1:60276773-60344273 GCF_963924665.1 Micromys minutus | reverse complement strand
TAAAGCTAACCCTATCCCTAACCCTAACCCTAACCCTAACCCTAACCCTAACTCTAACCCTAACCCTAACCCTAACCCTAACCTAAACCCTAACCCCCCCAACCCTAACCTTAACCCTAACCCTAACCCTAACCGTAACTCTAACCCTAACCATAACACTAACCCTAACCCTAACCTTACCCTAACACTAACCCTAACCCTAACTCTAACCCTAACCCTAACCCTAACCCTAACCCTAACCGTAACCATAACACTAAACTCTAAACCCTAAACCTAATCCACCCTAAACCTTAAACAATCCTAAACCATAAACCTTAAACCCTAAACCCTAAATCTAACAATAAACCTAAACATAACCCTAAATCTAACACTAACCCTAACCGTCAACCTAAACCTACCCCTGACCCTAATCCAAAGCCTAATCCTAACAATAACCATAACCCAAAGACTAACCCTAACCCTAAACCTAACCCTAACCCTAAACCTCACACTAACCCTATCCCTAACCCTAACCCTAACCCTAACCCTCACCCTAACCCTAAACCTAACCCTAACACTATCCCAAACCCTAACCCTTACCCTAACACTAACACTAACCTTAACCCTAACCCTAACCCTCACCCTAACCCTAAACCTAACCCTAAAACCCTAAATCCTAAACCCTAAACCCAGAAAAACCCTAAACACGAATTCCAAAAGCACCCTAAACCCTAAGCTCTAAACACTAAACGCTAAAAAACCCTAAACCCTAAACCCTAAACACTAAACCCTAAACAAGCCTAAACCCTAAAACCATTAACACTATACCCTAAACAACCCTAAACTCTTAACCCTAAACATTATAGCCTAAACCCTAAAACACTATACAACCTTAAACCCTAAACCTTAAAATATCCTAAATCATATATCCTGAACAACCAGAAACACTAAATCATAAACAACCCTAAAAAAACCTAAACAACTCTAAACGCTAAAACATAAACAACCCTAAACATTAAACAATCTTAAACGCTAAACCCTATACCTTAAACCTAAACCACCCTAAAACTTAAACAATCCTAAACCCTAAACCTTAAACCATAAACCCTAAATTTTAAACCATTAATATAAGAATAACCCTAACCATAACCCTAACCCTAAACCTAAACCTAACCCTAACCCCAACCCTAACCTTAACCCCATAACCCTAACCCTAACCTTAAGCCTAACATAACCCCATAACCCTAACTCAAACCCTAACTCTAACCCTAATGCTAACCCTAACCCTAACACTAACCCTTACAACGGCCCTACCAACGGCCCTAGCAACGGCCCTAGCAACGGCCCTAGCAACGGCCCTAGCAAAGGCCCTAACAAGGGCCCTAACCACGGCCGTAGCAACGGCCCTAGCAACGGCCCTAACAACGCCCCTAGCAACGGCCCTAGCAACGGCCCTAGCAACGGCCCAAACAAGGGCCCTAACAAAGGCCCTAACAACGGCCCTAGCAACGGCCCTAGCAACGGCCCTAACAAGGGCCCTAACAACGGCCCAAACAAGGGCCCTAACAACGGCCCAAACAAGGGCCCTAACAATGGCCCTCACAACGGCCCTAGCAACGGCCCTAGCAACGGCCCTACCAAGTGCCCTAGCAACGGACCTAACAAGGGCCCTAGCAACGGCCCTAGCAACGGCCCTAGCAATGGCCCTAGCAACGGCCCTAACAAGGGCCCTAGCAACGGCCCGAGCAACGGCCCTAGCAACGGCCCAAACAAGGGCTCTAGCAACGGCCCAAACAAGGGCCCTAGCAACGGCCCTAACAACGGCCCTAGCAACGGCCCTAATAAGGGCCCTAACAACGGCCCTAACAAGGGCCCTAACAACGGCCCTAGCAACGGCCCTAGCAACAGCTTTAGCAAAGGCCCTAACAAACGTACCTAGCAACGGCCCTAACCAGGGCCCTAGCAACGGCCCTAGCAACGGCCCTAACAACGGCCCTAGCAATGGCCCTAACAAGGGCCCTAGCAACGTCCCTAACAAAGGCCCTTGCAACGGCCCTAGCAACGGCCCTAGCAACGGCCCTAGCAATGGCCCTAGCAACGGCCCTAGCAACGGCCCTAACGACGGCCCTAGCAACGGCCCTAGCGACGGCCCTAGCAACGCCCCAAGCAAAGGCCCTAGCAACGGCCCTAGCATCGGCTTTAGAAACGGCCCTAGCAACGGCCCTAGCAACGGCCCTAACAAGGGCCCTAACAACGGCCCTAACAACGGCCCTAGCAACGGCCCTAGCAACGGCCCTAAAAAAGGCCCTAGCAACGGCCCTAACAAAGGCCCTAGCAACGGCCCAAGCAACGGCCCTAGCAACGGCCCTAGCTACGGCAATAGCAACGGCCCTAACAAGGGCCCTAGGGACGGCCCTAGCAACGGCCCTAGAAACGGCCCTAGCAACGGCCCTAACAAGGGCCCTAGCAACGGCCCTAGCAACGGACCTAACAACGGCCGTAGCAACGGCCCTAGCAACGGCCCTAGCAACGGCCCTAAAAAGGGCCCTAGCAACGGCCCTAGCAACGGCCGTAACGACGGCCCTAAGAACGGCCCTAGCAACGGCCCTAGTAACGGCCCTAAAAAGGGTCCTAGCAACGGCCCTAGCAACGGCCCTAGCAACGGCCCTAGCTACGGCCCTAGCAACGGCCCTAACAAGGGCCCTAGCAACGGCCCTAGCAACGGCCCTAGCAACGACACTAGCAACGGCCCTAGCAACGGCCCTAGCAACGGCCCTAGCAAGGGCCCTAGCAACGGCCCTAGCAACGGCCCTAGCAACGGCCCTAACAAGGGCCCTAGCAACGGCCCTAACAAGGGCCCTAGCAACGGCCCTAGCAACGGCCCTACCAACGGCCCTAGCTACGGCCCTAGCAACGGCCCTAACAAGGGCCCTAGCAACGGCCCTAGCAACGGCCCTAACAAGGGCCCTAGCAACGGCCCTAAAAAGGGCCCTAGCAACGGCCCTAACGACGGCCCTAACGACGGCCCTAGCAACGGCCCTAGCAACGGCCCTAGCAACGGCCCTAAAAAGGGGCCCTAGCAACGGCCCTAACAATGGCCCTTGCAACGGCCCTAGCAACGGCCCTAACAAGGGCCCTAGCAACGGCCCTAACAAGGGCCCTAGCAACGGCCCTAACAAGGGCCCTAGCAACGGCCTTAACAAGAGCCCTAGCAACGGCCCTAGCAACGCCCCTAACAAGGGCCCTAGCAACGGCCCTAGCAACGGTCCTAGCAACGGCCCTAGCATCGGCCCTATCAAGGGCCCTAGCAACGGCCCTAGAAACGGCCCTAGCAACGGCCCTAGCAATGGCCCTAACAAGGGCCCTAGCAACGGCCCTAGCAACGGCCCTAACAACGGCCCTAGCAACGGCCCTAACAATGGCCCTAGCAACGGCCCTACAACGGCCCTAGAAACGGCCCTAGGAACAACCGTAGCAACGGCCCTAGCAACGGCCCTAGCAACGGCCCTAACAACGGCACTAGCAACGGCCCTAACAAGGGCCCTAGCAACGGCCCAAACAAGGGCCCTAGCAACGGCCCTAACAACGGCCCTAGCAACGGCCCTAAAAGGGCCCTAGCAACGGCCCTAACAAGGGCCCTAGCAACGGCCCAAACAAGGGCCCTAGCAACGGCCCAAACAAGGGCCCTAGCAACGGCCCTAACAAGTGCCCTAGCAACGGCCCTAACAAGGGCCCTAGCAACGGCCCTAACAAGGGCCCTAGCAACGGCCCTAACAAAGGCCCTAGCAACGGCCCTAGCAACGGCCCTAGCAACGGCCCTAGCTACGGCCCTAGCAACGGCCCTAACAAGGGCCCTAGCAACGGCCCTAGCAACGGCCCTAGCAACGGCCCTAGCAACGGCCCTAACAAGGACCCTAGCAACGGCCCTAGCAACGGCCCTAGCAACGGCCCTAACAACGGCCCTTGCAATGGCCCTAGCAAAGGCCCTAGCAACGGCCCTAACGACGGCCCTAGCAACGGCCTTAGCAACGGCCCTAACAAGGGCCCTAGCAACGGCCCTAGCAATGGCCCTAGCAACGGACCTAACAACGGCCGTAGCAACGGCCCTAGCAACGGCCCTAGCAACGGCCCTAAAAAGGGCCCTAGCAACGGCCCTAACAATGGCCCTTGCAACGGCCCTAGCAACGGCCCGACCAAGGGCCCTAGCAACGGCCCTAACAAGGGCCCTAGCAACGGCCCTAACAAGGGCCCTAGCAACGGCCCTAACAAGAGCCCTAGCAACGGCCCTAGCAACGGCCCTAACAAGTGCCCTAGCAACGGCCCTAGCAACGGTCCTAGCAACGGCCCTAGCAACGGCCCTAACAAGGGCCCTAGCAACGGCCCTAGAAACGGCCCTAGCAACGGCCCTAGCAATGGCCCTAACAAGGGCCCTAGCAACGGCCCTAGCAACGGCCCTAACAACGGCCCTAGCAACGGCCCTAACAATGGCCCTAGCAACGGCCCTAAAAATGGCCCTAGAAACGGCCCTAGGAACAACCCTAGCAACGGCCCTAGCAACGGCCCTAGCAACGGCCCTAACAACGGCCCTAGCAACGGCCCTAACAAGGGCCCTAGCAACGGCCCAAACAAGGGCCCTAGCAACGGCCCTAACAACGGCCCTAGCAACAGCCCTAACAAGGTCCCTAGCAACGGCCCTAACAAGGGCCCTAGCAACGGCCCAAACAAGGGCCCTAGCAACGGCCCAAACAAGGGCCCTAGCAACGGCCCTAACAACGGCCCTAGCAACGGACCTAACAAGGGCCCTAGCAACGGCCCTAACAACGGCCCTAGGAACGGCCCTAACAACGGCCCTAGCAACGGCCCTAGCAACGGCCCTAGCAACGGCCCTAAAAAGGGCCCTAGCAAGGCCCTAACAACGGCCTTTGCAACGGCCCTAGCAACGGCCCTAGCAACGGCCCTAGCAACGGCCCTAACAAGGGCCCTAGCAACGGCCCTAACAAGGGCCCTAGAAACGGCCCTAACAAGGGCCCTAGCATCGGCCCTAACAAGGGCCCTAGCAACGGCCCTAGCAACGGGCCTAACAACGGCCCTAGCAACGGCCCTAGCAACGGCCCTAACAACGGCTTAAGCAACGGCCCTAACAACGGCTCTAGCAACGGCCGTAACAACGGCCCTTGAAACGGCCCTAGGAACAACCATAGCAACGGCCCTAGCAACGGCCCTAGCAACGGCCCTAACAACGGCCCGAGCAACGGCCCTAACATGGGCCCTAGCAACGGCCCAAACAAGGGCCCTAGCAACGGCCCTAACAACGGCCCTAGCAACGGCCCTAAGAAGGGCCCTAGCAACGGCCCTAACAAGGGCCCTAGCAACGGCCCAAACAAGGGCCCTAGCAACGGCCCTACCAACGGCCTTAACAACGGCCATAGCAACGGCCCTAGCAACGGCCCTAGCAACGGCCCTTGCAACGGCCCTACCAACGGCCCTAGCAACGGCCCTAGCAACGGCCCTAGCAACGGCCCTAGCAAAGGCCCTAGCAACGGCCCTAACAAGGGCCCTAGCAACGGCCCTAACAAGTGCCCTAGCAACGGCCCTAACAAGGGCCCTAGCAACGGCCCTAGCAACGGCCCTAGCAACGGCCCTAGCTACGGCCCTAGCAACGGCCCTAACAAGGGCCCTAGCAACGGCCCTAGCAACGGCCCTAGAAACGGCCCTAGCAACGGCCCTAACAAGGACCCTAGCAACGGCCCTAGCAACGGCCCTAGCAACGGACCTAACAACGGCCCTAGCAATGGCCCTAGCAACGGCCCTAGCAACGGCCCTAACGACGGCCCTAGCAACGGCCCTAGCGACGGCCCTAGCAACGCCCCAAGCAAAGGCCCTAGCAACGGCCCTAGAAACGGCTTTAGAAACGGCCCTAGCAACGGCCCTAGCAACGGCCCTAACAAGGGCCCTAACAACGGCCCTAACAACGGCCCTAGCAACGGCCCTAGCAACGGCCCTAACAAAGGCCCTAGCAACGGCCCTAACAAAGGCCCTAGCAACGGCCCAAGCAACGGCCCTAGCAACGGCCCTAGCTACGGCCCTAGCAACGGCCCTAACAAGGGCCCTAGCAACGGCCCTAGCAACGGACCTAACAACGGCCGTAGCAACGGCCCTAGCAACGGCCCTAGCAACGGCCCTAAAAAGGGCCCTAGCAACGGCCCTAGCAACGGCCGTAACGACGGCCCTAAGAACGGCCCTAGCAACGGCCCTAGTAACGGCCCTAAAAAGGGTCCTAGCAACGGCCCTAGCAACGGCCCTAGCAACGGCCCTAGCTACGGCCCTAGCAACGGCCCTAACAAGGGCCCTAGCAACGGCCCTAGCAACGGCCCTAGCAACGGCCCTAGCAACGGCCCTAGCAGCGGCCCTTGCAACGGCCCTAGCAACGACACTAGCAACGGCCCTTGCAACGGCCCTAGCAACGGCCCTAGCAAAGGCCCTAGCAACGGCCCTAGCAACGGCCCTAGCAACGGCCCTAACAAGGGCCCTAGCAACGGCCCTAACAAGGGCCCTAGCAACGGCCCTAGCAACGGCCCTAACAAGGGCCCTAGCAACGGCCTTAGCAACGGCCCTAGCAACGGACCTAACAACGGCCATAGCAATGGCCCTAGCAACGGCCCTAGCAACGGCCCTAACGACGGCCCTAACGACGGCCCTAGCAACGGCCCTAGCAATGGCCCTAGCAACGGCCCTAAAAAGGGCCCTAGCAACGGCCCTAACAATGGCCCTTGCAACGGCCCTAGCAACGGCCCTAACAAGGGCCCTAGCAACGGCCCTAACAAGGGCCCTAGCAACGGCCCTAACAAGGGCCCTAGCAACGGCCTTAACAAGGGCCCTAGCAACGGCCCTAGCAACGGCCCTAACAAGGGCCCTAGCAACCGCCCTAGCAACGGTCCTAGCAACGGCCCTAGCAACGGCCCTATCAAGGGCCCTAGCAACGGCCCTAGAAACGGCCCTAGCAACGGCCCTAGCAATGGCCCTAACAAGGGCCCTAGCAACGGCCCTAGCAACGGCCCTAACAACGGCCCTAGCAACGGCCCTAACAATGGCCCTAGCAACGGCCCTACAACGGCCCTAGAAACGGCCCTAACAAGGGCCCTAGCAACGGCCCTAGCAACGGCCCTAGCAACGGCACTAGCAACGGCCCTAACAAGGGCCCTAGCAACGGCCCAAACAAGGGCCCTAGCAACGGCCCTAACAACGGCCCTAGCAACGGCCCTAAAAGGGCCCTAGCAACGGCCCTAACAAGGGCCCTAGCAACGGCCCAAACAAGGGCCCTAGCAACGGCCCAAACAAGGGCCCTAGCAACGGCCCTAACAACGGCCCTAGCAACGGACCTAACAAGGGACCTAGCAACGGCCCTAACAACGGCCTTTGCAACGGCCCTAGCAACGGCCCTAGCAACGGCCCTAGCAACGGCCCTAACAAGGGCCCTAGCAACGGCCCTAACAAGGGCCCTAGCATCGGCCCTAACAAGGGCCCTAGCAACGGCCCTAGCAACGGGCCTAACAACGGCCCTAGCAACGGCCCTAGCAACGGCCCTAACAACGGCTTTAGCAACGGCCCTAACAACCGCCCTAGGAACGGCCGTAACAACGGCCCTTGAAACGGCCCTAGGAACAACCCTAGCAACGGCCCTAGCAACGGCCCTAGCAACGGCCCTAACAACGGCCCGAGCAACGGCCCAAACAAGGGCCCTAGCAACGGCCCTAACAACGGCCCTAGCAACGGCCCTAAGAACGGCCCTAGCAACGGCCCTAACAAGGGCCCTAGCAACGGCCCTAGCAACGGCCCTAGCAACGGCCCTTGCAACGGCCCTAGCAACGGCCCTAGCAACGGCCCTAGCAACGTCCCTAGCAACGGCCCTAGCAAAGGCCCTAGCAACGGGCCTAACAAGGGCCCTAGCAACGGCCCTAACAAGTGCCCTAGCAACGGCCCTAACAAGGGCCCTAGCAACGGCCCTAACAAGGGCCCTAGCAATGGCCCTAGCAACGGCCCTAGCAACGGCCCTAGCTACGGCCCTAGCAACGGCCCTAACAAGGGCCCTAGCAACGGCCCTAGCAACGGCCCTAGCAACGGCCCTAGCAACGGCCCTAACAAGGACCCTAGCAACGGCCCTAGCAACGGCCCTAGCAACGGACCTAACAACGGCCCTAGCAATGGCCCTAGCAACGGCCCTAGCAACGGCCCTAACGACGGCCCTAGCAACGGCCCTAGCGACGGCCCTAGCAATGCCCCAAGCAAAGGCCCTAGCAACGGCCCTAGCAACGGCTTTAGAAACGGCCCTAGCAACGGCCCTAGCAACGGCCCTAACAAGGGCCCTAACAACGGCCCTAACAACGGCCCTAACAAAGGCCCTAGCAACGGCCCTAACAAGGGCCCTAGGGACGGCCCTAGCAACGGCCCTAGCAACGGCCCTAGCAACGGCCCTAACAAGGGCCCTAGCAACGGCCCTAGCAACGGCCCTTGCAACGGCCCTAGCAACGGCCCTAGCAACGGCCCTAGCAACGGCCCTAGCAACGGCCCTAGCAAAGGCCCTAGCAACGGCCCTAGCAACGGCCCTAGCAACGGCCCTAACAAGGGCCCTAGCAACGGCCCTAACAAGGGCCCTAGCAACGGCCCTAGCAACGGCCCTACCAACGGCCCTAGCAATGGCCCTAGCAACGGCCCTAGCAACGGCCCTAAAAAGGGCCCTAGCAACGGCCCTAACAACGGCCCTTGCAATAGCCCTAGCAAAGGCCCTAGCAACGGCCCTAACGACGGCCCTAGCAACGGCCCTAGCAACGGCCCTAACAAGGGCCCTAGCAACGGCCCTAGCAACGGCCCTAGCAACGGACCTAACAACGGCCGTAGTAACGGCCCTAGCAACGGCCCTAGCAACGGCCCTAAAAAGAGCCCTAGCAACGGCCCTAACAATGGCCCTTGCAACGGCCCTAGCAACGGCCCTAACAAGGGCCCTAGCAACGGCCCTAACAAGGGCCCTAGCAACGGCCCTAACAAGGGCCCTAGCAACGGCCCTAACAAGAGCCCTAGCAACGGCCCTAGCAACGGCCCTAACAAGGGCCCTAGCAACGGCCCTAGCAACGGCCCTAGCAACGGCCCTAGCAACGGCCCTAACAAGGGCCCTAGCAACGGCCCTAGAAACGGCCCTAGCAACGGACCTAACAACGGCCGTAGCAACGGCCCTAGCAACGGCCCTAGCAACGGCCCTAAAAAGGGCCCTAGCAACGGCCCTAGCAACGGCTTTAACAACGGCCCTAGCAACGGCCCTAGCAACGGCCCTAGTAACGGCCCTAAAAAGGGTCCTAGCAACGGCCCTAGCAACGGCCCTAGCAACGGCCCTAGCTACGGGCCTTGCAACGGCCCTAACAAGGGCCCTAGCAACGGCCCTAGCAACGGCCCTAAAACGGCCCTAGCAACGGCCCTAACAAGGGCCCTAACAACGGCCCTAGCAACGGCCCTAGCAACGGACCTAACAACGGCCCTAGCAACGGCCCTAGCAACGGCCCTAACAACGGCCCTAGCAACGGCCCTACCAACGGCCCTAACAACGGCCCAAGCAACGGCCCTAGCAACGGCCCTAGCAACGGCCCTAACAAGGGCCCTAGCAACTGCCCTAACAAGGGCCCTAGCAACGGCCCTAACAAGGGCCCTAGCAACGGCCCTAACAAGGGCCTTAGCAACGGCCCTAACAAGGGCCCTAGCAACGGCCCTAGCAACGGCCCTAGCAACGGCCCTAGCTACGGCACTTGCAACGGCCCTAACAAGGGCCCTAGCAACGGCCCTAGCAACGGCCCTAGCAACGGCCCTAGCAACGGCCCTAGCAACGGCCCTAACAAGGGACATAGCAACGGCCCTAGCAACGACCCCAGCAACGGACCTAACAACGGCCCTAGCAAAGGCCCTAGCAACGGCCCTAGCAACGGCCCTAAAAAGGGCCCTAGCAACGGCCCTAACAACGGCCCTTGCAATGGCCCTAGCAAAGGACCTAGCAACGGCCCTAACGACGGCCCTAGCAACGGCCCTAGCGACGGCCCTAACAACGCCCCAAGCAACGGCCCTAGCAACGGCCCTAACAACGGCCCTAGCAACGGCCCTAACAACGGCCCTAGCAACGGCCCTAGCAACGGCCCTAGCAAAGGCCCTAGCAACGGCCCTAGCAACGGCCCTAGCAAAGGCCCTAGCAACGGCCCTAACAAGGGCCCTAGCAATGGCCCTAACAAGTGCCCTAGCAACGGCCCTAACAAGTGCCCTAGCAACGGCCCTAACAAGGGCCCTAGCAACGGCCCTAGCAACGGCCCTAGCAACGGCCCTAGCTACGGCCCTAGCAACGGCCCTAACAAGGGCCCTAGCAACGGCCCTAGCAACGGCCCTAGCAACGGCCCTAGCAACGGCCCTAACAAGGACCCTAGCAACTGCCCTAGCAACGGCCCTAGCAACGGACCTAACAACGGCCCTTGCAATGGCCCTAGCAACGGCTTTAGAAACGGCCCTAGCAACGGCCCTAGCAACGGCCCTAACAAGGGCCCTAACAAGGGCCCTAACAACGGCCCTAACAACGGCCCTAGCAACGGCCCTAGCAACGGCCCTAACAACGGCCCTAACAACGGCCCTAGCAACGGCCCTAGCAACGGCCCTAACAAAGGCCCTAGCAACGGCCCTAGCTACGGCCCTAGCAACGGCCCTAAAAAGGGCCCTAGCAACGGCCCTAGCAACGGCCCTAGCAACGGCCCTAGCAACGGCCCTAACAAGGGCCCTAGCAACTGCCCTAGCAACGGCCCTAGCAACGGACCTAACAACGGCCGTAGCAACGGCCCTAGCAACGGCCCTAGCAACGGCCCTAAAAAGGGCCCTAGCAACGGCCCTAGCAACGGCTTTAACAACGGCCCTAGCAACGGCCCTAGCAACGGCCCTAACGACGGCCCTAACAACGGCCCTAACAACGGCCCTAGCAACGGCCCTAGCAACGGCCCTAGCTATGGCCCTAGCAACGGCCCTAACAAGGGCCCTAGCAACGGCCCTAGCAACGGCTCTAGCAACGGCCCTAGCAACGGCCCTAACAAGGTCCCTAGCAACGGCCCTAGCAACGGCCCTAGCAACGGACCTAACAACGGCCCTAGCAACGGCCCTAGCAACGGCCCTAGCAACGGCCCTTGCAACGGCCCTAGCAACGGCCCTAGCAACGGACCTAACAAGGGCCCTTGCAACGGCCCTAGCAACGGCCCTAACAAGGGCCCTAGCAACTGCCCTAGCAACGGCCCTAACACGGGCCCTAGCAACGGCCCTAGCAACGGCCCTAACAAGGGCCCTAGCAACTGCCCTAGCAACGGCCCTAGCAACGGACCTAACAACGGTCGTAGCAACGGCCCTAGCAACGGCCCTAGCAACGGCCCTAACAATGGCCCTTGCAACGGCCCTAGCAACGGCCCGAGCAACGGCCCTAACAAGGGCCCTAGCAACGGTCCTAACAAGGGCCCTAGCAACGGCCCTAACAAGGGCCCTAGCAACGGCCCTAACAAGAGCCCTAGCAACGGCCCTAGCAACGGCCCTAACAAGGGCCCTAGCAACGGCCCTAGCAACGGCCCTAGCAACGGCCCTAACAAGGGCCCTAACAACGGCCCTAACAACGGCCCTAGCAACGGCCCTAGCAACGGCCCTAACAAAGGCCCTAGCAACGGCCCTAACAAGGGCCCTAGCAACGGCCCTAGCAACGGCCCTAGCAACGGCCCTAGCTACGGCCCTAGCAACGGCCCTAACAAGGGCCCTGCAACGGCCCTAGCAACGGCCCTAGCAACGGCCCTAGCAACGGCCCTAAAAAGGGCCCTAGCAACGGCCCTAGCAACGGCTTTAACAACGGCCCTAGCAAAGGCCCTAGCAACGGCCCTAGAAACGACTTTTGCACCGGCCCTAGCAACGGCCCTAGCAACGGCCCTAACAACGGCCCTAGCAACGGCCCTACCAACGGCCCTAACAACGGCCCAAGCAACGGCCCTAGCAACGGCCCTAGCAACGGCCCTAACAAGGGCCCTAGCAACTGCCCTAGCAACGGCCCTAGCAACGGCCCTAACAAGGGCCTTAGCAACGGCCCTAAGAAGGGCCCTAGCAACGGCCCTAGCAACGGCCCTAGCAACGGCCCTAGCTACGGCCCTAGCAACGGCCCTAACAAGGGCCCTAGCAACGGCCCTAGCAACGGCCCTAGCAACGGCCCTAGCAATGACCCTAGCAACGGACCTAACAACGGCCCTAGCAATGGCCCTAGCAACGGCCCTAGCAACGGCCCTAAAAAGGGCCCTAGCAACGGCCCTAACAACGGCCCTTGCAATGGCCCTAGCAAAGAACCTAGCAACGGCCCTAACGACGGCCCTAGCAACGGCCCTAGCGACGGCCCTAACAACGCCCCAAGCAACGGCCCTAGCAACGGCCCTAACAACGGCCCTTGAAACGGCCCTAGGAAAAACCCTAGCAACGGCCCTAGCAACGGCCTTTGAAACGGCCCTAGCAGCAGCCCTAGCAACGGCCCTAACAAGGGCCCTAGCAACGGCCTAAACAAGGGCCCTAACAACGACCCTAACAACGGCCCTAGCAACGGCCCTAGCAACGGCCCTACCAACGGCCCTACCAACGGCCCTAACAAGGGCCCTAGCAACGGCCCTAGCAACGGCCCTAACAAGGGCCCTAGCAACGGCCCTAACAAGGGCCCTAGCAACGGCCCTAACAAGTGCCCTAGCAACGGCCCTAACAAGGGCCCTAGCAACGGCCCTAGCAACGGCCCTAGCAACGGCCCTAGCTACGGCCCTAGCAACGGCCCTAACAAGGGCCCTAGCAACGGCCCTAGCAACGGCCCTAGCAACGGCCCTAGCAACGGCCCTAACAAGGACCCTAGCAACAGCCCTAGCAACGGACCTAACAACGGCCCTTGCAATGGCCCTAGCAACGGCTTTAGAAACGGCCCTAGCAACGGCCCTAGCAACGGCCCTAACAAGGGCCCTAACAAGGGCCCTAACAACGGCCCTAACAACGGCCCTAGCAACGGCCCTAGCAACGGCCCTAACAACGGCCCTAACAACGGCCCTAGCAACGGCCCTAGCAACGGCCCTAACAAAGGCCCTAGCAACGGCCCTAGCTACGGCCCTAGCAACGGCCCTAAAAAGGGCCCTAGCAACGGCCCTAGCAACGGCCCTAGCAACGGCCCTAGCAACGGCCCTAACAAGGGCCCTAGCAACTGCCCTAGCAACGGCCCTAGCAACGGACCTAACAACGGCCGTAGCAACGGCCCTAGCAACGGCCCTAGCAACGGCCCTAAAAAGGGCCCTAGCAACGGCCCTAGCAACGGCTTTAACAACGGCCCTAGCAACGGCCCTAGCAACGGCCCTAACGACGGCCCTAACAACGGCCCTAACAACGGCCCTAGCAACGGCCCTAGCAACGGCCCTAGCTATGGCCCTAGCAACGGCCCTAACAAGGGCCCTAGCAACGGCCCTAGCAACGGCTCTAGCAACGGCCCTAGCAACGGCCCTAACAAGGTCCCTAGCAACGGCCCTAGCAACGGCCCTAGCAACGGACCTAACAACGGCCCTAGCAACGGCCCTAGCAACGGCCCTAGCAACGGCCCTTGCAACGGCCCTAGCAACGGCCCTAGCAACGGCCCTAACAAGGGCCCTTGCAACGGCCCTAGCAACGGCCCTAACAAGGGCCCTAGCAACTGCCCTAGCAACGGCCCTAACACGGGCCCTAGCAACGGCCCTAGCAACGGCCCTAACAAGGGCCCTAGCAACTGCCCTAGCAACGGCCCTAGCAACGGACCTAACAACGGTCGTAGCAACGGCCCTAGCAACGGCCCTAGCAACGGCCCTAACAATGGCCCTTGCAACGGCCCTAGCAACGGCCCGAGCAACGGCCCTAACAAGGGCCCTAGCAACGGTCCTAACAAGGGCCCTAGCAACGGCCCTAACAAGGGCCCTAGCAACGGCCCTAACAAGAGCCCTAGCAACGGCCCTAGCAACGGCCCTAACAAGGGCCCTAGCAACGGCCCTAGCAACGGCCCTAGCAACGGCCCTAACAAGGGCCCTAACAACGGCCCTAACAACGGCCCTAGCAACGGCCCTAGCAACGGCCCTAACAAAGGCCCTAGCAACGGCCCTAACAAGGGCCCTAGCAACGGCCCTAGCAACGGCCCTAGCAACGGCCCTAGCTACGGCCCTAGCAACGGCCCTAACAAGGGCCCTGCAACGGCCCTAGCAACGGCCCTAGCAACGGCCCTAGCAACGGCCCTAAAAAGGGCCCTAGCAACGGCCCTAGCAAAGGCTTTAACAACGGCCCTAGCAAAGGCCCTAGCAACGGCCCTAGAAACGACTTTTGCACCGGCCCTAGCAACGGCCCTAGCAACGGCCCTAACAACGGCCCTAGCAACGGCCCTACCAACGGCCCTAACAACGGCCCAAGCAACGGCCCTAGCAACGGCCCTAGCAACGGCCCTAACAAGGGCCCTAGCAACTGCCCTAGCAACGGCCCTAGCAACGGCCCTAACAAGGGCCTTAGCAACGGCCCTAACAAGGGCCCTAGCAACGGCCCTAGCAACGGCCCTAGCAACGGCCCTAGCTACGGCCCTAGCAACGGCCCTAACAAGGGCCCTAGCAACGGCCCTAGCAACGGCCCTAGCAACGGCCCTAGCAATGACCCTAGCAACGGACCTAACAACGGCCCTAGCAATGGCCCTAGCAACGGCCCTAGCAACGGCCCTAAAAAGGGCCCTAGCAATGGCCCTAACAACGGCCCTTGCAATGGCCCTAGCAAAGGACCTAGCAACGGCCCTAACGACGGCCCTAGCAACGGCCCTAGCGACGGCCCTAACAACGCCCCAAGCAACGGCCCTAGCAACGGCCCTAACAACGGCCCTTGAAACGGCCCTAGGAAAAACCCTAGCAACGGCCCTAGCAACGGCCTTTGAAACGGCCCTAGCAGCAGCCCTAGCAACGGCCCTAACAAGGGCCCTAGCAACGGCCTAAACAAGGGCCCTAACAACGACCCTAACAACGGCCCTAGCAACGGCCCTACCAACGGCCCTACCAACGGCCCTAACAAGGGCCCTAGCAACGGCCCTAGCAACGGCCCTAACAAGGGCCCTAGCAACGGCCCTAACAAGGGCCCTAGCACCGGCCCTAACAAGGGCCCTAGCAACGGCCCTAGCAACGGCCCTAGCAACGGCCCTAGAAACGGCCCTAGCTACGGCCCTAGCAACGGCCCTAGCAACGGCCATAGCAACGGCCCTAGCAACGACCCTAGCAACGGCCGTAGCAACGGCCCTAGACACGGCCCTAGCAACGGCCGTTGCAATGGCCCTAACAAGGTCCCTAGCAACGACCCTAGCAACGGCCTTAGCAACGGCCCTAACAAGGGCCCTAGCAACGGCCTAAACAAGGGCCCTAACAACGACCCTAACAACGGCCCTAGCAACGGCCCTACCAACGGCCCTACCAACGGCCCTAACAAGGGCCCTAACAACGGCCGTAACAACGGCCCTAGCAACACCCTAGCAACGGCCCTAACAAGGGCCCTAGCAACGGCCCTAACAAGGGCCCTAGCAACGGCCCTAACAAGGGCCCTAGCAACGGCCCTAACAAGGGTCCTAGAAACGGCCCTAGCAACGGCCCTAACAACGGCCCTAGCAACGGCCCTAGCAACGGCCCTAGCAACGGCCCTAACAAGGGCCCTAGCAAGGGCCCTAACAACGGCCTTTGAAACGGCCCTAGCAACGGCCCTAGCAACGGCCCTAGCAACAGCCCTAACAACGGCCCTAACAACGGCCCTAGCAACGGCCCTAGCAACGGCCCTAGCAACGGCCCTAACAACGGCCCTAACCACGGCCCTAGCAACGGCCCTAGCAACGGCCCTAGCAACGGCCCTAGCAACGGCCCTAGCAAAGGCCCTAACAAAGGCCCTAGCAACGGCCCTAGCAACGGCCCAAACAACGGCCCTAACCACGGCCATAGCAACGGCCCTAGCAACGGCCCTACCAAAGGCCCTAGCAACGGCCCTTGCAACGGCCCTAACAAGGTCCCTAGCAATGACCCTAGCAACGGCCTTAGCAACAGCCCTAGCAACGGCCCTAACAAGGGCCCTAGCAACGGCCCTAGCAACGGCCCTAGCAACGGCCCTAACAAGGGCCCTAGCAACGGCCCTAGCAACGGCCCTAGCAACGGCCCTAGCAACGGCCCTTGCAACGGCCCTAACAAGGTCCCTAGCAACGACCCTAGCAACGGCCTTAGCAACAGCCCTAGCAACGGCCCTAACAAGGGCCCTAGCAACGGCCCTACCAAAGGCCCTAGCAACGGCCCTTGCAACGGCCCTAGCAACGGCCCTAGCAACGGCCCTAGCAACGGCCCTAGCAACGGCCCTAACAAGGGCCCTAGCAACGGCCCTAACAACGGCCCTTGAAATGGCCCTAGGAAAAACCCTAGCAACGGCCCTAGCAACGGCCCTAGCAACGGCCCTAACAAGGGCCCTAGCAACGGCCCTAACAACGGCCTTTGAAACGGCCCTAGCAATGGCCCTAGCAACGGCCCTAACAAGGGCCCTAGCAACGGCCTAAACAAGGGCCCTAACAACAACCCTAACAACGGCCCTAGCAACGGCCCTAGCAACGGCCCTACCAACGGCCCTACCAACGGCCCTAACAAGGGCCCTAGCAACGGCCCTAGCAACGGCCCTAACAAGGGCCCTAGCAACGGCCCTAACAAGGGCCCTAGCAACGGCCCTAACAAGGGCCCTAGCAACGGCCCTAGCAACGGCCCTAGCAACGGCCCTAGCAACGGCCCTAGCTACGGCCCTAGCAACGGCCCTAGCAACGGCCATAGCAACGGCCCTAGCAATGACCCTAGCAACGGCCGTAGCAACGGCCCTAGCAACGGCCCTAGCAACGGCCCTAACAAGGGTCCTAGAAACGGCCCTAGCAACGGCCCTAGCAACGGCCCTTGCAATGGCCCTAACAAGGTCCCTAGCAACGACCCTAGCAACGGCCTTAGCAACGGCCCTAACAACGGCCCTTGAAACGGCCCTAGGAACAACCCTAGCAACGGCCCTAGCAACGGCCCTAGCAATGGCCCTAACAACGGCCCTAGCTACGGCCCTAACAAGGGCCCTAGCAACGGCCCTAACAACGGCCTTTGAAACGGCCCTAGCAACGGCCCTAACAAGGGCCCTAGCAACGGCCCTACCAACGGCCCTAACAACGGCCCTAACAACGGCCCTAGCAACGGCCCTAGCAACGGCCCTAACAAGGGCCCTAACAACGGCCGTAACAACGGCCCTACCAACGGCCCTACCAACGGCCCTAACAACGGCCCTAGCAACGGCCCTAGCAACGGCCCTAACAACGGCCCTAGGAATGGCCCTAGCGACGGCCCTAACAAGGGCCCTAGCGACGGCCCTAACAAGGGCCCTAGCGACGGCCCTAACCAGGGCCCTAGCAACGGCCCTAGAAACGGCACTAGCTACGGCCCTAGCAACGGCCCTAACAAGGGCCCTAGCAACGGCCTAAACAACGGCCCTAGCAACGGCCCTAGCAACGGCCCTAGCAATGGCCCTAGCCACGGCCCTAACAAGGGCCCTAGCAACGGCCCTAACAACGGCCCTAGCAACGGCCCTAGCAACGGCCCTAGCAACGGCCCTAGCAACGGCCCTAACAAGGGCCCTAGCAACGGCCCTAACAACGGCCTTTGAAACGGCCCTAGCAACGGCCCTAGCAACGGCCCTAACAAGGGCCCTAGCAACGGCCTAAACAAGGGCCCTAACAACGACCCTAACAACGGCCCTAGCAACGGCCCTAGCAACGGCCCTACCAACGGCCCTACCAACGGCCCTAACAAGGGCCCTAGCAACGGCCCTAGCAACGGCCCTAACAAGGGCCCTAGCAACGGCCCTAACAAGGGCCCTAACAAGGGCCCTAGCAACGGCCCTAAGAACGGCCCTTGAAACGGCCCTAGGAACAACCCTAGCAACGGCCCTAGCAACGGCCCTAGCAACGGCCCTCACAAGGGCCCTAGCAACGGCCCAATCAAGGGCCCTAACAACGACCCTAACAACGGCCCTAGCAACGGCCCTAGCAACGGCCCTAACAACGGCCCTAGCAACGGCCCTACCAAGGGCCCTACCAACGGCCCTAACAACGAGCCTAGCAACGGCCCTAGCAACGGCCCTAGCAACGGCCCTAACAACGGCCCTAGCAACAGCCCTAGCAACGGCCCTAGCAACGGCCCTACCAAAGGCCCTAGCAACGGCCCTTGCAACGGCCCTAACAAGGTTCCTAGCAACGACCCTAGCAACGGCCTTAGCAACGGCCCTAACAAGGGCCCTAGCAACGGCCCTAACAACGGCCCTTGAAACGGCCCTAGGAACAACACTAGCAACGGCCCTAGCAACGGCCCTAGCAACGGCCCTAACAACGGCCCTAGCAACGGCCCTAACAAGGGCCCTAGCAACGGCCCTAACAACGGCCTTTGAAACGGCCCTAGCAACGGCCCTAGCAACGGCCCTAACAAGGGCCCTAGCAACGGCCCTAGCAACGGCCCTAACAACGGCCCTAGCAACGGCCCTACCAATGGCACTACCAACGGCGCTAACAACGAGCCTAGCAACGGCCCTAGCAACAGCCCTAACAAGGGCCCTAACAACGGCCGTAACAACGGCCCTAGCAACGGCCCTAGCAACGGCCCTAACAAGGGCCCTAGCAACGGCCCTAACAAGGGCCCTAGCAACGGCCCTAACAAGGGCCCTAGCAACGGCCCTAACAAGGGCCCTAGCAACGGCCCTAACAAGGGCCCTAGCAACGGCCCTAGCAACGGCCCTAGCTACGGCCCTAGCAACGGCCCTAGCAACGGCCATAGCAACGGCCCTAGCAACGGCCATAACAAGGGCCCTAGCAACGGCCCAAACAAGGGCCCTAACAACGACCCTAACAACGGCCCTAGCAACGGCCCTAGCAACAGCCCTAACAAGGGCCCTAGCAACGGCCCTACCAACGGCCCTAACAACGAGCCTAGCAACGGCCCTAGCAACGGCCCTAGCAACGGCCCTAGCAACGGCCCTAGCAACGGCCCTAGCAACGGCCCTAGCAACGGCCCTAACAAGGGCCCTAGCAACGGCCCTAACAACGGCCTTTGAAACGGCCCTAGCAACGGCCCTAGCAACGGCCCTAACAAGGGCCCTAGCAACGGCCTAAACAAGGGCCCTAACAACGACCCTAACAACGGCCCTAGCAACGGCCCTAGCAACGGCCCTAGCAACGGCCCTACCAACGGCCCTAACAAGGGCCCTAGCAACGGCCCTAGCAACGGCCCTAACAAGGGCCCTAGCAACGGCCCTAACAAGGGCCCTAGCAACGGCCCTAACAAGGGCTATAGCAACGGCCCTAACAAGGGCCCTAGCAACGGCCCTAGCAACGGCCCTAGGAACGGCCCTAGCAACGGCCCTAGCTACGGCCCTAGCAACGGCCCTAGCAACGGCCATAGCAACGGCCCTAGCAACGGCCCTAGCAACGGCCGTAGCAACGGCCCTAGCAACGGCCCTAGCAACGGCCCTACCAAAGGCCCTAGCAACGGCCCTTGCAACGGCCCTAACAAGGTTCCTAGCAACGACCCTAGCAACGGCCTTAGCAACGGCCCTAACAAGGGCCCTAGCAACGGCCCTAACAACGGCCCTTGAAACGGCCCTAGGAACAACCCTAGCAACGGCCCTAGCAACGGCCCTAGCAACGGCCCTAACAACGGCCCTAGCAACGGCCCTAACAAGGGCCCTAGCAACGGCCCTAACAACGGCCTTTGAAACGGCCCTAGCAACGGCCCTAGCAACGGCCCTAACAAGGGCCCTAGCAACGGCCCTAGCAACGGCCCTAACAACGGCCCTAGCAACGGCCCTACCAATGGCACTACCAACGGCGCTAAAAACGAGCCTAGCAACGGCCCTAGCAACAGCCCTAACAAGGGCCCTAACAACGGCCGTAACAACGGCCCTAGCAACGGCCCTAGCAACGGCCCTAACAAGGGCCCTAGCAACGGCCCTAACAAGGGCCCTAGCAACGGCCCTAACAAGGGCCCTAGCAACGGCCCTAACAAGGGCCCTAGCAACGGCCCTAACAAGGGCCCTAGCAACGGCCCTAGCAACGGCCCTAGCTACGGCCCTAGCAACGGCCCTAGCAACGGCCATAGCAACGGCCCTAGCAACGGCCATAACAAGGGCCCTAGCAACGGCCCAAACAAGGGCCCTAACAACGACCCTAACAACGGCCCTAGCAACGGCCCTAGCAACGGCCCTAACAAGGGCCCTAGCAACGGCCCTACCAACGGCCCTAACAACGAGCCTAGCAACGGCCCTAGCAACGGCCCTAGCAACGGCCCTAACAACGGCCCTAGCAACGGCCCTAGCAACGGCTCTAGCAACGGCCCTACCAAAGGCCCTAGCAACGGCCCTTGCAACGGCCCTAACAAGGTCCCTAGCAACGACCCTAGCAACGGCCTTAGCAACGGCCCTAACAAGGGCCCTAGCAACGGCCCTAACAACGGCCCTTGAAACGGCCCTAGGAACAACCCTAGCAACGGCCCTAGCAACGGCCCTAGCAACGGCCCTAACAACGGCCCTAGCAACGGCCCTAACAAGGGCCCTAGCAACGGCCCTAACAACGGCCTTTGAAACGGCCCTAGCAACGGCCCTAGCAACGGCCCTAACAAGGGCCCTAGCAACGGCCCTAGCAACGGCCCTAGCCACGGCCCTAGCAACGGCCCTACCAACGGCCCTAACAACGGCCCTAACAACGGCCCTAGCAACGGCCCTAGCAACGGCCCTAACAAGGGACCTAACAATGGCCGTAACAACGGCCCTAGCAACGGCCCTAGCAACGGCCCTAACAAGGGCCCTAGCAACGGCCCTAACAAGGGCCCTAGCAACGGCCCTAACAAGGGCCCTAGCAACGGCCCTAGCAACGGCCCTAGCAACGGCCCTAGCAACGGCCCTAGCTACGGCCCTAGCAACGGCCCTAGCAACGGCCCTAGCAACGGCCCTAGCAACGGCCCTAGCAACGGCCCTAGCAACGGCCCTAACAACGGCCCTAGCAACGGCCCTAGCAATGGCCCTAGCAACGGCCCTAGCAACGGCCCTAACAAGGGCCCTAGCAACGGCCCTAACAACGGCCCTTGAAACGGCCCTAGGAAAAACCCTAGCAACGGCCCTAGCAACGGCCCTAGCAACGGCCCTAACAAGGGCCCTAGCAACGGCCCTAACAACGGCCTTTGAAAAGGCCCTAGCAACGGCCCTAGCAACGGCCCTAACAAGGGCCCTAGCAACGGCCTAAACAAGGGCCCTAACAACGACCCTAACAACGGCCCTAGCAACGGCCCTAGCAACGGCCCTACCAACGGCACTACCAACGGCCCTAACAACGAGCCTAGCAACGGCCCTAGCAACGGCCCTAACAAGGGCCCTAACAAAGGCCGAAACAACGGCCCTAGCAACGGCCCTAGCAACGGCCCTAACAAGGGCCCTAGCAACGGCCCTAACAAGGGCCCTAGCAACGGCCCTAACAAGGGCCCTAGCAACGGCCCTAACAAGGGCCCTAGCAACGGCCCTAGCTACGGCCCTAGCAACGGCCCTAGCAACGGCCATAGCAACGGCCCTAGCAACGGCCCTAGCAACGGCCCTAGCAACGGCCCTAACAAGGGCCCTAGCAACGGCCCTAGCAACGGCCCTAGCAACGGCCCTAACAAGGGCCCTAGCAACGGCCCAAACAAGGGCCCTAACAACGACCCTAACAACGGCCCTAGCCACGGCCCTAGCAACAGCCCTAACAAGGGCCCTAGCAACGGCCCTAGCAACGGCCCTAACAACGGCCCTAGCAACGGCCCTACCAACGGCCCTACCAATGGCCCTAACAACGAGCCTAGCAACGGCCCTAGCAACGGCCCTAGAAACGGCCCTAACAACGGCCCTAGCAACGGCCCTAACAAGGGCCCTAGCAACGCCCCTAACAACGGCCCTTGAAACGGCCCCAGGAACAACCCTAGCAACGGCCCTAGCAACGGCCCTAGCAACGGCCCTAACAACGGCCCTAGCAACGGCCCTAACAAGGGCCCTAGCAACGGCCCTAACAACGGCCCTAGCAACGGCCCTAGCAACGGCCCTAGCAACGGCCCTAACAAGGGCCCTAGCAACGGCCCTAGCAACGGCCCTAACAACGGCCCTAGCAACGGCCGTACCAACGGCTCTAGCAACGGCCCTAACAACGGCCCTAGCAACGGCCCTAGCAACGGCCCTACCAACGGCCCTAACAACGGCCCTAACAACGGCCCTAGCAACGGCCCTAGCAACGGCCCTACCAACGGCCCTACCAACGGCCCTAACAACGGCCCTAGCAACGGCCCTAGCAACGGCCCTAACAACGGCCCTAGTAATGGCCCTAGCGACGGCCCTAGCAACGGCCCTAGAAACGGCCCTAGCTACGGCCCTAGCAACGGCCCTAACAAGGGCCATAGCAACGGCCCTAGCAACGGCCCTAGCAACGGCCCTAGCTACGGCCCTAGCAACGGCCCTAGCAACGGCCCTAGCAACGGCCCTAGCAACGGCCCTAGCAACGGCCCTAGCAATGGCCCTAGCAATGGCCCTATCCACGGCCCTAACAAGGGCCCTAGCAACGGCCCTAGCAACGGCCCTAACAACGGCCCTAGCAACGGCCCTAGCAACGGCCCTAGCAACGGCCCTAGCAACGGCCCTAACAAGGGCCCTAGCAACGGCCCTAACAACGGCCCTTGTAATGGCCCTAGGAAAAACCCTAGCAACGGCCCTAGCAACGGCCCTAGCAACGGCCCTAACAAGGGCCCTAGCAACGGCCCTAACAACGGCCTTTGAAACGGCCCTAGCAACGGCCCTAGCAACGGCCTAAACAAGGGCCCTAACAACGACCCTAACAACGGCCCTAGCAACGGCCCTACAAACGGCCCTAACAACGAGCCTAGCAACAGACCTAGCAACAGCCCTAACAAGGGCCCTAACAACGGCCGTAACAACGGCCCTAGCAACGGCCCTAGCAACGGCCCTAACAAGGGCCCTAGCAACGGCCCTAACAAGGGCCCTAGCAACGGCCCTAGCAACTGCCCTAGCTACGGCCCTAGCAACGGCCCTAGCAACGGCCATAGCAACGGCCCTAGCAACGGCCCTAGCAACGGCCGTAGCAACGGCCCTAGCAACGGCCCTAGCAACGGCCCTAACAAGGGTCCTAGAAACGGCCCTAGCAACGGCCCTAACAACGGCCCTAGCAACGGCCCTAGCAACGGCCCTAGCAACGGCCCTAACAAGGGCCCTAGCAACGGCCCTAAGAACGGCCCTTGAAACGGCCCTAGGAACAACCCTAGCAACGGCCCTAGCAACGGCCCTAGCAACGGCCCTAACAAAGGCCCTAGCAACGGCCCTAACAACGGCCTTTGAAACGGCCCTAGCAACGGCCCTAGCAACGGCCCTAACAAGGGCCCTAGCAACGGCCCTAGCAACGGCCCTAACAACGGCCCTAGCAACGGCCCTAACAAGGGCTTTAGCAACGGCCCTAACATCGGCCCTTGAAACGGTCCTAGGAACAACCCTAGCAACGGCCCTAGCAACGGCCCTAGCAACGGCCCTACCAAAGGCCCTATCAACGGCCCTTGCAACGGCCCTAACAAGGTCCCTAGCAACGACCCTAGCAACGGCCTTAGCAACGGCCCTAACAAGGGCACTAGCAACGGCCCTAACAAGGGCCATAGCAACGGCCCTAGCAACGGCCCTAACAAGGGCCCTAGCAGCGGCCTAAACAAGGGCCCTAACAACGACCCTAACAACGGCCCTAGCAACGGCCCTACCAATGGCACTACCAACGGCCCTAACAACGAGCCTAGCAACGGCCCTAGCAACAGCCCTAACAAGGGCCCTAACAACGGCCGTAACAACGGCCCTAGCAACGGCCCTAGCAACGGCCCTAACAAGGGCGCTAGCAACGGCCCTAACAAGGGCCCTAGCAACGGCCCTAACAAGGGCCCTAGCAACGGCCCTAACAAGGGCCCTAGCAACGGCCCTAACAAGGGCCCTAGCAACGGCCCTAGCAACGGCCCTAGCTACGGCCCTAGCAACGGCCCTAGCAACGGCCATAGCAACGGCCAAAACAAGGGCCCTAACAACGACCCTAACAACGGCCCTAGCAACGGCCCTAGCAAAAGCCCTAACAAGGGCCCTAGCAACGGCCCTACCAACGGCCCTAACAACGAGCCTAGCAACGGCCCTAGCAACGGCCCTAGCAACGGCCCTAACAACGGCCCTAGCAACAGCCCTAGCAACGGCTCTAGCAACGGCCCTACCAAAGGCCCTAGCAATGGCTCTTGCAACGGCCCTAACAAGGTCCCTAGCAACGACCCTAGCAACGGCCTTAGCAACGGCCCTAACAAGGTCCCTAGCAACGGCCCTAACAACGGCCCTTGAAACGGCCCTAGGAACAACCCTAGCAACGGCCCTAGCAACGGCCCTAGCAACGGCCCTAACAACGGCCCTAGCAACGGCCCTAACAAGGGCCCTAGCAACGGCCCTAACAACGGCCTTTGAAACGGCCCTAGCAACGGCCCTAGCAACGGCCCTAACAAGGGCCCTAGCAACGGCCCTAGCAACGGCCCTAACAACGGCCCTAGCAACGGCCCTACCAACGGCCCTAACAAAGGCCCTAACAACGGCCCTAGCAACGGCCCTAGCAACGGCCCTAACAAGGGCCCTAGCAACGGCCCTAGCAACGGCCCTAGCAACGGCCCTAGCAACGGCCCTAGCTACGGCCCTAGCAACGGCCCTAGCAACGGCCCTAGCAACGGCCCTAGCAACGGCCCTAGCAACGGCCCTAGCAACGGCCCTAGCAATGGCCCTAGCTACGGCCCTAACAAGGGCCCTAGCAACGGCCCTACCAACGGCCCTAACAACGGCCCTAGGAAAAACCCTAGCAACGGCCCTAGCAACGGCCCTAGCAACGGCCCTAACAAGGGCCCTAGCAACGGCCCTAACCACGGCCTTTGAAACGGTCCTAGCAACGGCCCTAGCAACGGCCCTAACAAGGGCCCTAACAAAGGCCGAAACAACGGCCCTAGCAACGGCCCTAGCAACGGCCCTAACAAGGGCCCTAGCAACGGCCCTAACAAGGGCCCTAGCAACGGCCCTAACAAGGGCCCTAGCAACGGCCTTAACAAGGGCCCTAGCAACGGCCCTAGCTACGGCCCTAGCAACGGCCCAAACAAGGGCCCTAGCAACGGCCCTAACAAGGGCCCTAGCAACGGCCCTAGCAACGGCCCTAGCAACGGCCCAAACAAGGGCCCTAACAACGACCCTAACAACGGCCCTAGCAACGGCCCTAGCAACAGCACTAACAAGGGCCCTAGCAACGGCCCTAGCAACGGCCCTAACAACGGCCCTAGCAACGGCCCTACCAACGGCCCTACCAATGGCCCTAACAACGAGCCTAGCAACGGCCCTAGCAACGGCCCTAGAAACGGCCCTAGCAACGGCCCTTGCAACGGACCTAACAAGGTCCCTAGCAACGACCCTAGCAACGGCCTTAGCAACGGCCCTAGCAACAGCCCTAACAAGGGCCCTAACAACGGCCGTAACAACGGCCCTAGCAATGGCCCTAGCAACGGCCCTAACAAGGGCCCTACCAACGGCCCTAACAAGGGCCCTAGCAACGGCCCTAGCAACTGCCCTAGCTACGGCCCTAGCAACGGCCCTAGCAACGGCCATAGCAACGGCCCTAGAAACGGCCCTAGCAACGGCCGTAGCAACGGCCCTAGCAACGGCCCTAGCAACGGCCCTAACAAGGGTCATAGAAACGGCCCTAGCAACGGCCCTAACAACGGCCCTAGCAACGGCCCTAGCAACGGCCCTAGCAACGGCCCTAACAAGGGCCCTAGCAACGGCCCTAAGAACGGCCCTTGAAACGGCCCTAGGAACAACCCTAGCAACGGCCCTAGCAACGGCCCTAGCAACGGCCCTAACAAAGGCCCTAGCAACGGCCCTAACAACGGCCTTTGAAACGGCCCTAGCAACGGCCCTAGCAACGGCCCTAACAAGGGCCCTAGCAACGGCCCTAGCAACGGCCCTAACAACGGCCCTAGCAACGGCCCTAGCAACGGCCCTAACAATGGCCCTAGCAATGGCCCTAACAAGGGCTTTAGCAACGGCCCTAACATCGGCCCTTGAAACGGTCCTAGGAACAACCCTAGCAACGGCCCTAGCAACGGCCCTAGCAACGGCCCTAACAAGGGCCCTAGCAACGGCCCTAACAAAGGCCTTTGAAACGGCCCTAGCAACGGCCCTAGCAACGGCCCTAACAAGGGCCCTAGCAACGGCCCAAACAAGGGCCCTAACAACGAAAAAAACAACGGCCCTAGCAACGGCCCTAGCAACGGGCCTAACAAGGGCCCTAGCAACGGCCCTAGCAACGGCCCTAACAACGGCCCTAGCAACTTCCCTACGAACGGCCCTACCAACGGCCCTAACAACGGGCCTAGAAACGGCCCTAGCAACGGCCCTAACAAGGGCCCTAACAACGGCAGTAACAACGGCCCTAGCAACGGCCCTAGCAACAGCCCTAACAAGAGCCCTAGCAACGGCCCTAACAAGGGCCCTAGCAACGGCCCTAACAAGGGCCCTAGCAACGGCCCTAGCAACGGCCCTACTAACGGCCCTAGCTACGGCCCTAGCAACGGCCCTAACAAGGGCCCTAGCAACGGCCCTAACAAGGACCCTAGCAACGGCCCTAGCAACGGCCCTAACAATGGCCCTAGCAACGGAGCTAGCAACGGCCCTAGCAACGGACCTAACAACAGCCCTAACAACGGCCCTTGCAACGGCCCTAGCAACGGCCCTAGCAACAGCCCTAACAACGGCCCTAGCAACGGCCCTACCAACGGACCTAACAACGGCCCTAGAAACGGCCCTAGCAACGGCCCTAGCAACGGCCCTAGCACTAACCCCTAACCCCTAACACTAACCCTAACCCTAACCCCTAACCCTAACCCTAACCCTAACCTTAACCCTAACCCTAACCCTAACCCTAACCCTATCCCTAACCCTAACCCTAACCTTAACCCTAAACCTAACCCTAACACTAACCCTAACACCCTAAATTCTAAACCCTAAACCCCGAAAACCCCTAAACACTAATTCCAAAAGCACCCTAAACCCTAAACTATAAACACTAAACGCTAAAAAACCCTAAACCCTAAACACTAAACACTAAACCCTAAACAAGCCTAAACCCTAAAACAATTAACACTATACCCTAAACAACCCTAAACCCTTAACCCTAACCATTATACCCTAAACCCTAAAACACTATACAACCTTAAACCCTAAACCTTAAAATATCCTAAATCATAAATCCTGAACAACCCTAAACACTAAATCATAAACAACCCTAAAAAACCCTAAACAACTCTAAACGCTAAAACCTAAACAACCCTAAACATTAAACAATCTTAAACGCTAAACCCTATACCCTAAACCTAAACCACCCTAAAACTTAAACAATCCTAAACCCTAAACCTTAAACCATAAACCCTAAATTTTAAACCATAAATCTAAGAATAACCATAACCCTAACCCTAACCCTAAACCTAAACCTAACCCTAACCCCAACCCTAACCTTAACCCCATAACCCTAACCCTAACCTTAAGCCTAACATAACCCCATAACCCTAACTCTAACCCTAACTCTAACCCTAATGCTAACCCTAACCCTAACCCTAACCCTAACCCTAAGCCCCTAACCTTAATCCCTAAATCCTAAACCCTGAACAACCATAAATCCTAAACCCTGAACAACCCTAAATCATAAACCCTGAATAACCCTAAACACTAACCTCTAAACAACCCTAAACAACCCTAATCACTAAACCATAAACAACCCTAAACACTAAACCCTAAACAACCCTACACCCTAAACCTTAAACACTAAACCCTAAATAACCCTAAACCCTAAACCATTAACACTATACCCTAAACAACACTAAACACTAAACCCAAAACAACCCTAAAACCTAAACCTTAAACACTAAACCTTAAACAACCCTAAACCCTAAAAACTAAACCCTAAACAACCCTAAACTTTTAACCCTAAACACTATACCCTAAACAACCCTAAACCTTAAACAATCCTAAACTCTAAACCCTAAACCCTTAACCTAAACCACCCTAAATCTTAAACAATCCTAAACCCTAAACCTTAAACCCTAAACACTAAAACCTAAACCCTAAAACTAACAATAACCATAACCCTAACCCTAAACCCTAACCCTTACCCTAACTCTAACCCTAACCCTAATCCTAACCCTAACCCTAACCCTAACCCTAACCCTAACCCTAACCCTAACCCTAACCCTAACCCTAAACCTAATTATAACCCTAACCTTAACCCTAATCCTAACCCTAACCCTAACCCTAACCCTAACCCTAAACCTAACCGTGACCCTAATCCTAACACTAACCCTATTTCTAATTCTAACCCTAACACTAATCCTAAACTTAAACCTAACCCCCTAATAATAACCCTAACCCTAACACTAACCCTAACCCCTAACCCTAACCCTAACCCTAACCCTAACCTAACCCTAACCCTAACCCTAACCCTAACCCTAACACTAACCCCTAACACTTACCCTAACCCTAAACCTAACCCTAACCATTACCCTAACCCTAACCCTAACCCTAACCCTAACCCTAACCCTAACACTAACCGTAACCATAACACTAAACTCTAAACCCTAAACCTAATCCACCCTAAACCTTTAACAATCCTAAACCATAAACCTTAAACCCTAAACCCTAAATCTAACAATAAACCTAAACCTGACCCTAAATCTAACCCTAACCCTAACACTAAACCTAACCCTGACCCTAACCCTAACCCTAATCCTAACACTAACCATAACCCTAACCCTAACCCTAACCCTAACCTTAACCCTAACCCTAAACCTAACCCTAACCCTTACCCTAACCCTAACCCTAACCCTAACCCTAACCCCTTAACCTTAATCCCTAAATCCTAAACCCTGAACAACCATAAATCCTAAACCCTGAACAACCCTAAATCATAAACCCTGAATAACCCTAAAAACTAACCTCTAAACAACCCTAAACAACCCTAATCACTAAACCATAAAAAACCCTAAACACTAAATCCTAAACAACCCTATACCCTAAACCTTAAACACTAAACCCTAAATAACCCTAAATCCTAAACCATTAACACTATACCATAAACAACACTAAACACTAAACCAAAACAACCCTAAAACCTAAACCTTAAACACTAAACCTTAAACAACCCTAAACCCTAAACACTAAACCCTAAACAACCCTAAACTTTTAATCCGAAACACTATACCCTAAACAACCCTTAACCTTAAACAATCCTAAACTCTAAACCCTAAACCCTTAACCTAAACCACCCTAAATCTTAAACAATCCTAAACCCTAAACCTTAAACCCTAAACACTAAACCCTAAACCCTAAACCTAACAATAACCATAACCCTAACCCTAACCCCTAACCCTTACCCTAACCCTAACCCTAACCCTAATCCTAACCCTAACCCTAACCCTAACCCTAACCCTAACCCTAACCCTAACCCTAACCCTAACCCTAAACCTAATCCTAACCCTAACCTTATCCCTAATCCTAACCCTAACCCTAACCGTAACCATATCACTAAACTCTAAACCCTAAACCTAATCCAACCTAAACCTTAAACAATCCTAAACCATAAACCTTAGACCCTAAATCCTAAATCTAACAATAAACCTAAACCTAACCCTAAATCTAACCCTAACCCTAACCCTAACCCTAAACCCTCCCTGACCCTAACCCTAACCCTAACCCTAACCCTAACCCTAAATCTAATCCTGACCCTAATCCTAACACTAACCCTATTTCTAATTCTAACCCTAACACTAATCCTAAACTTAAACCTAACCCCCTAATAATAACCCTAACCCTAACACTAACCCTAACCCCTAACCCTAACCCTAACCCTAACCCTAACCCTAACCCTAACCTAACCCTAACCCTAACCTTAACACTAACCCTAACACTAACCCCTAACCCTTACCCTAACCCTAACCCTAACCCTAACCATTACCCTAACCCTAACCCTAACCCTAACCCTAACCCTAACACTAACCGTAACCATAAACTAAACTCTAAACCTTAACCTAATCCACCCTAAACCTTAAACAATCCTAAACCATAAACCTTAAACCCTAAACCCTAAATCTAACAATAAACCTAAACCTAATCCTAAATCTAACCCTAACCCTAAACCTAACCCTAAACCTAACCCTGACCCTAACCCTAACCCTAATCCTAACACTAACCATAACCCTAACCCTTACCCTAACGCTAACCTTAACCCTAACCCTAACCCTAACCCTAACCCTAACCCTAACCCTAACCCCTTAACCTTAATCCCTAAATCTTAAACCCTGAACAATCATAAATCCTAAACCCTGAACAACCATAAATCATAAATCCTGAATAACACTAAACACTAACCTCTAAACAACCCTAAACAACCCTAATCACTAAACCATAAACAACCCTAAACACTAAACCCTAAACAAACCTATACCCTAAACCTTAAACACTAAACCCTAAATAACCCTAAACCCTAAACCATTAACACTATACCCTAAACAACACTTAACACTAAACCCAAAACAACCCTAAAACCTAAACCTGAAACACTAAACCTTAAACAACCCTAAACCCTAAACACTAAACCCTAAACAACCCTAAACTTTTAATCCTAAACACTATACCCTAAACAACCCTAAACCTTAAACAATCCTAACCTGTAAACCCTACACCCTTAACCTAAACCACCCTAAATCTTAAACAATCCTAAACCCTAAACCTTAAACCCTAAACACTAAACCCTAAACCCTAAACCTAACAATAACCATAACACTAACCCTAACCCCTAACCCTTACCCTAACCCTAACCCTAACCCTAACCCTAACCCTAACCCTAACCCTAACCCTAACCCTAAACCTAATCCTAACCCTAACCTTAACCCTAATCCTAAACCTAACCCTAACCCTAACCCTAACCGTAACCATAACACTAAACTCTAAACCCTAAACCTAATCCACCCTAAACCTTAAACAATCCTAAACCATAAACCTTAGACCCTAAATCCTAAATCTAACAATAAACCTAAACCTAACCCTAAATCTAACCCTAACCCTAACCCTAACCCTAAACCCTCCCTGACCCTAACCCTAACCCTAACCCTAACCCTAACCCTAAACCTAACCCTGACCCTAATCCTAACACTAACCCTATTTCTAATTCTAACCCTAACACTAATCCTAAACTTAAACCTAACCCCCTAATAATAACCCTAACCCTAACACTAACCCTAACCCCTAACCCTAACCCTAACCCTAACCCTAACCTAACCCTAACCCTAACCCTAACCCTAACCCAAACGCTAACACTAACCCCCTAACTTTTACCCTAACCCTAACCCTAACCCTAACCCTAACCATTACCATAAACTTAACCCTAACCCTAACCCCATCCCTAACCGTAACCCTAACCGTAACCATAACACTAAACTCTAAACCCTAAACCTAATCCACCCTAAACCTTAAACAATCCTAAACCATAAACCTTAAACCCTAAACCCTAAATCTAACAATAAACCTAAACCTAACCCTAAATCTATCCCTAACCCTAACCCTAACACTAAACCTAAACCTGACCCTAACCCTAACCCTAATAATAACACTAATCATAACCCAAACACTAACCCTAACCCTAACCCTAAACCTAACCCTAAACCTCACACTATCCCTAATCCTAACTCTAAACCCTAAAAATTAAATCTAACCCTACCCCTAACACTACCCTTAACCCTAACCCTAACCATATCGCTAAACCTAACCCTGACCCTAATCCTAACACTAACCCTATTTCTAATTCTAACCCTAACACTAATCCTAAACTAAAACATAACCCCCTAATAATAACCCTAACACTAAACCTAACCCTAACCCTAACCCTAACCCTAACATTAACCCCTAACCCCTAACACTAACCCTAACCCTAACCCCTAACCCTAACCCTAACCCTAACCCTAACCTTAACCTTAACCCTAACCCTAACCCTAACCCTATCCCTAACCCTAACCCTTACCCTAACACTAACACTAACCTTAACCCTAACCCTAACCTTAACCCTCACCCTAAAACTCACCTTAACCCTAAACCTAACCATAACACTAACCCTAACACCCTAAATCCTAAACCCTAAACCCCGAAAAACCCTAAACCCTAATTCCAAAAGCACCCTAAACCCTTAACCCTAAACATTATACCCTAAACCCTAAAACACTATACAACCTTAAACCCTAAACCTTAAAATATCCTAAATCATAAATCCTGAACAACCCTAAACACTAAATCATAAACAACCCTAAAAAACCCTAAACAACTCTAAACGCTAAAACCTAAACAACGCTAAACATTAAACAATCTTAAACGCTAAACCCTATACCCTAAACCTAAACCACCCTAAAACTTAAACAAGCCTAAATCATAAACCTTAAACCATAAACCCTAAATTTTAAACCATAAATCTAAGAATAACCATAACCCTAACCCTAACCCTAAACCTAAACCTAACCCTAACCCCAACCCTAACCTTAACCCCATAACCCTAACCCTAATCTTAAGCCTAACATAACCCCATAACCCTAACTCTAACCCTAACTCTAACCCTAATGCTAACCCTAACCCTAACCCTAACCCTAACCCTAAGCCCTTAACCTTAATCCCTAAATCCTAAACCCTGAACAACCATAAATCCTAAACCCTGAACAACCCTAAATCATAAACCCTGAATAACCCTAAACACTAACCTCTAAACAACCCTAAACAACCCTAATCACTAAACCATAAACAACCCTAAACACTAAACTCTAAACAACCCTATACCCTAAACCTTAAACACTAAATCCTAAATAACCCTAAACCCTAAACCATTAACACTATACCCTAAACAAGACTAAACACTAAACCCAAAACTACCCTAAAACCTAAACCTTAAACACTAAACCTTAAACAATCCTAAACCCTAAACACTAAATCCTAAACAACCCTAAACTTTTAACCCTAAACACTATACCCTAAACAACCCTAAACCTTAAACAATCCTAAACTCTAAACCCTAAACCCTTAACCTAAACCACCCTAAACCTTAAACAATCCTAAACCCTAAACCTTAAATCCTAAACACTAAACCCTAAACCCTAAACCTCACAATAACCATAACCCTAACCCTAACCCCTAACCTTTACCCTAACTCTAACTCTAACCCCAATCCTAACCCTAACCCTAACCCTAACCCTAACCCTAACCCTAACCCTAACCCTAACCCTAAACCTAATCCTAACCCTAACCTTAACCCTAATCCTAACCCTAACCCTAACCCTAACCCTAACCGTAACCATAACACTAAACTCTAAACCCTAAACCTACTCCACCCTAAACCTTAAACAATCCTAAACCATAAACCTTAGACCCTAAATCCTAAATCTAACAATAAACCTAAACCTAAACCTAAATCTAACCCTAACCCTAACCCTAACCCTAAACCCTCCCTGATCCTAACCTAAACCCTAACCCTAATTCTAACCCTAAACCTAACCCTAACCCTAATCCTAAAACTAACCCTATTTCTAATTCTAACCCTAACAATAATCCTAAACTTAAACCTAACCCCGTAATAATAACCCTAACCCTAACACTAACCCTAACCCCTAACCCTAACCCTAAACCTAACCCTAACCCTAACCTAACCCTAACCCTAAACCTAACCCTAACCCTAACACTAACCCCTAACCCTTACCTTAACCCTAACCCTAACCCTAACCCTAACCTTTACCCTAACCCTAACCCTAACCCTAACCCTAACCCTAACCCTAACACTAACCGTAACCATAACACTAAACTCTAAACCCTAAACCTAATCCACCCTAAACCTTAAACAATCTTAACCATAAACCTTAAACCCTAAACCCTAAATCTAACAATAAACCTAAACCTAACCCTAAATCTAATCCTAACCCTAACCCTAACCCTAAACCTAACCCTGACCCTAACCCTAACCCTAATCCTAACACTAACCATAACCCTAACCCTAACCCTAACCCTAACCTTAACCCTAACCCTAACCCTAACCCTAACCTTAACCCTAACCCTAACCCTAACCCTAACCCTAACCCCTTAACCTAATCCCTAAATCCTAAACCCTGAACAACCATAAATCCTAAACCCTGAACAACCCTAAATCATAAACCCTGAATAACCCTAAACACTAACCTCTAAACAACCCTAAACAACCCTAATCACTAAACCATAAACAACCCTAAACACTAAACCCTAAACAACCCTATACCCTAAACCGTAAACACTAAACCCTAAATAACCCTAAACCCTAAACCATTAACACTATACCCTAAACAACACTAAACACTAAACCCAAAACAACCCTAAAACCTAAACCTTAAACACTAAACCTTAAACAACTCTAAACCCTAAACACCAAACCCTAAACAACCCTAAACTTTTAACCCTAAACACTATACCCTAAACAACCCTAAACCTTAAACAATCCTAAACTCTAAACCCTAAACCCTTAACCTAAACCACCCTAAATCTTAAACAATCCTAAACCCTAAACCTTAAACCCTAAACACTAAACCCTAAACCCTAAACCTAACAATAACCATAACCCTAACCCTAACACCTAACCCTTACCCTAACCCTAACCCTAACCCTAATCCTAACCCTAACCCTAACCCTAACCCTAACCCTAACCCTAACCCTAAACCTAATCCTAACCCTAACCTTAACCCTAATCCTAACCCTAACCCTAACCCTAACCCTAACCGTAACCATAACACTAAACTCTAAACCCTAAACCTAATCCACCCTAAACCTTAAACAATCCTAAACCATAAACCTTAGACCGTAAATCCTAAATCCAACAATAAACCTAAAACTAACCCTAAATCTAACCCTAACCCTAACCCTAACCCTAAACCCTCCCTAACCCTACCCTAAACCATAACCCTAACACTATCCCTAAACCTAACCCTGACCCTAATCCTAACACTAACCCTATTTCTAATTCTAACCCTAACACTAATCCTAAACAAAAACCTAACCCCCTAATAATAACCCTAACACTAAACCTAACCCTAACCCTAACCCTAACCCTAACCCTAACACTAACCCCTGACCCCTAACACTAACCCTAACCCTAACCCCTAACCCTAACCCTAACCCTAACCTTAACCCTAACCCTTACCCTAACCCTATCCCTAACCCTAACCCTTACCCTAACACTAACACTAACCTTAACCCTAACCCTAACCTTAACCCTCACCCTAACCCTCACCTTAACCTTAAACCTAACCCTAACACTAACCCTAACACCCTAAATCCTAAACCTTAAACCCCGAAAAACCCTAAACACTAATTCCAAAAGCACCCTAAACCCTAAACTATAAACACTAAATGCTAAAAAACCCTAAACCCTAAACCCTAAACACTAAACCCTAAACAAGCCTAAACCCTAAAACCATTAACACTCTACCCTAAACAACCCTAAACCCTTAACCCTAAACATTATACCCTAAACCCTAAAACACTATACAACCTTAAACCCTAAACCTTAAAATATCATAAATCATAAATCCTGAACAACCCTAAACACTAAATTATAAACAACCCTAAAAAACCCTAAACAACTCTAAACGCTAAAACCTAAACAACCCTAACCATTAAACAATCTTAAACGCTAAATTCTATACCCTAAACCTAAACCACCCTAAATCTTAAACAATCCTAAACCCTAAACCTTAAACCATAAACCCTAAATTTTAAACCATAAATCTAAGAATAACCATAACCCTAACCCTAACCCTAAACCTAAACCTAACCCTAACGCCAACCCTAACCTTAACCCCATAACCCTAACCCTAACCTTAAGCCTAACATAACCCCATAACCCTAACTCTAACCCTAACTCTAACCCTAACCCTAACCCTAACCCTAACCCTAACCCTAACCCTAAACCCTTAACCTTAATCGCTAAATCCTAAACCCTGAACAACCATAAATCCTAAACCCTGAACAACCCTAAATCATAAAGCCTGATTAACCCTAGACACTAACCTCTAAACAACCCTAAACAACCCTAATCACTAAACCATAAACAACCCTAAACACTAAACCCTAAACAACCCTATACCCTAAACCTTAAACACTAAACCCTAAATAACCCTAAACCCTAAACCATTAACACTATACCCTAAAGAACACTAAACACTAAACCCAAAACAACCCTAAAACCTAAACCTTAAACACTAAACCTTAAACAACCCTAAACCCTAAACACTAAACCCTAAACAACCCTAAACTTTTAACCCTAAACTCTATACCCTAAACAACCCTAAACCTTAAACAATCCTAAACTCTAAACGCTAAACCCTTAACCTAAACCACCCTAAATCTTAAACAATCCTAAACCCTAAACCTTAAACCCTAAACACTAAACTCTATACCCGAAACCTAATCCACCCTAAACCTTAAACAATCCTAAACCATAAACCTTAAACCCTAAACCCTAAATCTAACAATAAACCTAAACCTAACCCTAAATCTAACCCTAACCCTAAACCCTTTCTGACCCTAACCCTAACCCTAACCTTAAGCCTAACATAACCACATAACCCTAACCCTAACCCTAACCCTCACCCTAACCTAACCCTAACCCTAACCCTAACCCTAACCCCTAACCCCTAACACTAACGCTAACCCTAACCCCTAACCCTAACCCTAACCCTAACCCTAACCCTAACCCTAACCCTAAACTTACACTAACCCTAACACTAACCCTAACCCTAACCCTAACCCTAACCCTAACCCTAACCTTAACCCTAACCCTAACCTTAACACTAACCTTATCCCTAACCCCTAACCCTTACCCTAACCCTAACCCTAACCCTAACCCTAAACCTAACCCTCTCCCTAACCCTAACCCTAACTCTAACCCTAACCCTAAACCTTCCTAACCCTAACCTTAACCATAATCCTAACCCTAACCCTAACCCTAACCCTAACCGTAACCATAACACTAACCTCTAAACACTAAACCTAATCCTCCCTAAACCTTAAACAATCCTAAACCATAAACCGTAGACCCTAAACCCTAAATCTAACAATAAACCTAAACCTAACCCTAAATCTAACCCTAACCCTAACCCTAACCCTAAACCCTCCCTGACCCTAACCCTAACCCTAACCCTAACCCTAACCATAAACCTAACCCTGACCCTAATCCTAACACTAAACCTATTTCTAATTCTAACCCTAACACTAATCCTAAACTTAAACCTAACCCTCTAATAATAACCCTAACCATAACACTAACCCTAACCCCTAACCCTAACCCTAACCCTAACCCTAACCTAACCCTAACCCTAACACTAACCCTAACCCAAACCCTAACACTAACCCCATAACTTTTACCCTAACACTAACCCTAACCTCAACCCTAACCCTTACCATAACCCTAACCCTAACCATAACCCCATCCCTAACCCTAACCCTAACCGTAACCATAACACTAAACTCTAAACCCTAAACCTAATCCACCCTAAACCTTAAACAATCCTAAACCATAAACCTTAAACCCTAAACCCTAAATCTAACAATAAACCTAAACCTAACCCTAAATATAACCCTAACCTTAACCCTAACCCTAAACCTAAACCTGACCCTAACCCTAACCCTAATCCTAACACTAATCATAACCCAAACACTAACCCTAACCCTAACCCTAAACCTAACCCTAAACCTCACACTATCCCTAATCCTAACACTAAACCCTAAACTTTAAATCTAACCCTAACCCTAACCCTACCCTTAACCCTAACCCTAACCCTATCCCTAAAAATAACCCTGACCCTAATCCTAACACTAACCCTATTTCTAATTCTAACCCTAACACTAATCCTAAACTAAAACCTAACCCCCTAATAATAACCCTAACACTAAACCTAACCCTAACCCTAACCCTAACCCTAACCCTAACCCTAACACTAACCCCTAACCCCTAACACTAACCCTAACCCTAACCCCTAACCCTAACCCTAACCCTAACCCTAACCCTACCCCTAACCCTAACCCTATCCCTAACCCTAACCCTTACCCTAACACTAACACTAACCTTAACCCTAACCCTAACATTAACCCTCACCCTAACCCTCACCTTAACCCTAAACCTAACCCTAACACTAACCCTAAAACCTTAAATCCTAAACCCTAAACCCTGAAAAACCCTAAACACTAATTCCAAAAGCACCCTAAACCCTAAACTATAAACACTAAACGCTAAAAAACCCTAAACACTAAACCCTAAACACTAAACCCTAAACAAGCCTAAACCCTAAAACCATTAACACTATACCCTAAACAACCCTAAACCCTTAACCCTAAACATTATACCCTAAACCCTAAAACACTATACAACCTAAAACCCTAAACCTTAAAATATCCTAAATCATAAATCCTGAACAACCCTAAACACTAAATTATAAACAACCCTAAAAAACCCTAAACAACTCTAAACGCTAAAACCTAAACAACCCTAACCATTAAACAATCTTAAACGCTAAATTCTATACCCTAAACCTAAACCCCCCTAAAACTTAAACAATCCTAAACCCTAAACCTTAAACCATAAGCCCTAAATTTTAAACCATAAATCTAAGAATAACCATAACCCTAACCCTAACCCTAAACCTAAACCTAACCCTAACCCCAACCCTAACCTTAACCCCATAACCCTAACCCTAACCTTAAGCCTAACATAACCCCATAACCCTAACTCTAACCCTAACTCTAACCCTAATGCTAACCCTAACCCTAACCCTAACCCTAACCCTAACCACTTAACCTTAATCCCTAAATCCTATACCCTGAACAACCATAAATCCTAAACCCTGAACAACCCTAAATCATAAACCCTGAATAACCCTAAACACTAACCTCTAAACAACCCTAAACAACCCTAATCACTAAACCATAAACAACCCTAAACACTAAACCCTAAACAACCCTATACCCTAAACATTAAACACTAAACCCTAAATAACCCTAAACCCTAAACCATTAACACTATACCCTAAACAACACTAAACACTAAAACCAAAACAACCCTAAAACCTAAACCTTAAACACTAAACCTTAAACAACCTTAAACGCTAAACACTAAACCCTAAACAACACTAAACTTTTAACCCTAAACACTATACCCTAAACAACCCTAAACCTTAAACAATCCTAAACTCTAAACCCTAAACCCTTAACCTAAACCACCCTAAATCTTAAACAATCATAAACCCTAAACCTTAAACCCTAAACACTAAACCCTAAACCTAACAATAACCATAACCCTAACCCTAACCCCTAACCCTTACCCTAACCCTAACCCTAACCCTAATCCTAACCCTAACCCTAACCCTAACCCTAACCCCTAACCCTAACACTAACCCTAACCCTAAACCTAATCCTAACCCCAACCTTAACCCTAATCCTAACCCTAACCCTAACCCTAACCGTAACCATAACACTAAACTCTAAACCCTAAACCTAATCCACCCTAAACCTTAAACAATCCTAAACCATAAACCTTAGACCCTAAATCCTAAATCTAACAATAAACCTAAACCTAACCCTAAATCTAACACTAACCCTAACCCTAACCCTAAACATAACCCTGACCCTAATCCTAACACTAACCCTATTTCTAATTCTAATCCTAACACTAATCCTAAACTTAAACCTAACCCCCTAATAATAACCCTAACCCTAACACTAACCCTAACCCCTAACCCTAACTCTAACCCTAACCCTAACCTAACCCTAACCCTAACCCTAACCCAAACCCTAACACTAACCCCCTAACTTTTACCCTAACCATAACCCTAACCCTAAACCTAACCATTACCATAAACCTAACCCTAACCCTAACCCCATCCCTAACCCTAACCCTAACCGTAACCATAACACTAAACTCTAAACCCTAAACCTATTCCACCCTAAACCTTAAACAATCCTAAACCATAAACCTTAAACCCTAAACCCTAAATCTAACAATAAATCTAAACCTAACCCTAAATCTAACCCTAACCCTATCCCTAACCCTAAACCTAACCCTGACCCTAACCCTAACCCTAATCCTAACACTAACCATAACCCTAACCCTAACACTAACCCTAACCTTAACCCTAACCCTAACCCTAACCCTAACCCTAACTCTAACGCTAACCCTAAATCTAACTGTAACCATAATACTAAACTCTAAACCCTAAACCTAATCTACCCTAAACCTTAAACAATCCTAAACCTTAAACCTTAAACCCTAAACCCTAAATCTAACAATAAACCTAAACCTAACCCTAAATCTATCCCTAATCCTAACCCTAACCCTAAACCTAAACCTGACCCTAACCCTAACCCTAATAATAACACTAATCATAACCCAAACACTAACCCTAACCCTAACCCTAAACCTAACCCTAAACCTCACACTATCCCTAATCCTAACACTAAACCCTAAACTTTAAATCTAACCATAACCCTAACCCTACCCTTAACCCTAACTCTAACCATATCGCTAAACCTAACCCTGACACTAATCCTAACACTAACCCTATTTCTAATTCTAACCCTAACATTAATCCTAAACTAAAACGTAACCCCCTAATAATAACCCTAACACTAAACCTAACCCTAACCCTAACCCTAACCCTAAAACTAACCCCTAACCCCTAACACTAACTCTAACCCTAACCCCTAACCCTAACCCTAACCCTAACCCTAACCTTAACCCTAACCCTAACCCTAACCCTAACCCTATCCCTAACCCTAACCCTTAACCTAACACTAACACTAACCTTAACCCTAACCCTAACCTTAACCCTCACCCTAACCCTCACCTTAACCCTAAACCTAACTCTAACACTAAACCTAACACCCTAAATCCTAAACCCTAAACTTCGAAAAACCCTAAACTCTAATTCCAAAAGCACCCTAAACCCTTAACCCTAAACATTATACCCTAAACCCTAAAACACTATACAACTTTAAACCCTAAACCTTAAAATATCCTAAATCATAAATCCTGAACAACCCTAAACACTAAATCATAAACAACCCTAAAAAACCCTAAACAACTCTAAACGCTAAAACCTAAACCACCCTAAACATTAAACAATCTTAAACGCTAAACCCTATACCTTAAACCTAAACCACCCTAAAACTTAAACAATCCTTAACCCTAAACCTTAAACCATAAACCCTAAATTTTAAACCATAAATCTAAGAATAACCATAACCCTAACCCTAACCCTAAACCTAAACCTAACCCTAACCCCAACCCTAACCTTAACCCCATAACCCTAACCCTAACCTTAAGCCTAACATAACCCCATAACCCTAACTCTAACCCTAACTCTAACCCTAATGCTAAGCCTAACCATAACCCTAACCCTAACCCTAACCCTAACCCCTTAACCTTAGTCCCTAAATCCTAAACCCTGAACAACCATAAATCCTAAACCCTGAACAACCCTAAATCATAAACCCTGAATAACCCTAAACAATAACCTCTAAACAACCCTAAACAACCCTAATCACTAAACCATAAACAACCCTAAACACTAAACCCTAAACAACCCTATACCCTAAACCTTAAACACTAAACCCTAAATAACCCTAAACCCTAAACCATTAACACTATACCCTAAACAACACTAAACACTAAACCCAAAACAACCCTAAAACCTAAACCTTAAACACTAAACCTTAAACAACCCTAAACCCTAAACACTAAACCCTAAACAACCCTAAACTTTTAACCCTAAACACTATACCCTAAACAACCCTAAACCTTAAACAATCCTAAACACTAAACCCTAAACCCTTAACCTAAACCACCCTAAATCTTAAACAATCATAAACCCTAAACCTTAAACCCTAAACACTAAACCCTAAACCCTAAACCTAACAATAACCATAACCCTAACCCTAACCCCTAACCCTTACCCTAACCCTAACCCTAACCCTAATCCTAACCCTAACCCTAACCCTAACCCTAACCCTAACCCTAACCCTAACCCTAACCCTAACCCTAAACCTAATCCTAACCCCATCCTTAACCCTAATCCTAACCCTAACCCTAACCCTAACCCTAACCGTAACCATAACACTAAACTCTAAACCCTAAACCTAATCCACCCTAAAACTTAAACAATCCTAAACCATAAACCTTAGAATCTAAATCCTAAATCTAACAATAAACCTAAACCTAACCCTAAATCTAACCCTAACCCTAACCCTAACCCTAAACCCTCCCTGACCCTAACCCTAACCCTAACCCTAACCCTAAACCTAACCCTGACCCTAATCCTAACACTAACCCTATTTCTAATTCTAACCCTAACACTAATCCTAAACTTAAACCTAACCCCTTAATAATAACCCTAACCCTAACACTAACCCTAACCCCTAACCCTAACCCTAACCCTAACCCTAACCTAACCCTAACCCTAACCCTAACCCTAACACTAACCCTCTAACTTTTACCCTAACCCTAACCCTAACATTAAACCTAACCTTAACCCTAACCCTAACCCTAACCCTAACCCTAACCCTAACTCTAACCCTAACCCTAACTCTAACCGTAACCATAATACTAAACTCTAAACCCTAAACCTAATCTACCCTAAACCTTAAACAATCCTAAACCTTAAACCTAAACCCTAAACCCTAAATCTAACAATAAACCTAAACCTAACCCTAAATCTAACCCTAACCCTAACCCTAACCCTAAACCTAAACCTGACCCTAACCCTAACCCTAATAATAACACTAATCATAACCCAAACACTAACCCTAACCCTAACCCTAAACCTAACCCTAAACCTCACACTATCCCTAATCCTAACACTAAACCCTAAACTTTAAATCTAACCCTAACGCTAACTCTACCCTTAACTCTAATCCTAACCATATCCCTAAACCTAACCCTGACCCTAATCCTAACACTAACTCTATTTCTAATTCTAACCCTAACACTAATCCTAAACTAAAACCTAACCCCCTAATAATAACCCTAACACTAAACCTAACCCTAACCCTAACTCTAACCCTAACCCTAACACTAACCCCTAACCCCTAACACTAACCCTAACACTAACCCCTAACCCTAACCCTAACCCTAACCCTAACCTTAACCCTAACCCTAACCCTAACCCTAACCCTATCCCTAACCCTAACCCTTACCCTAACACTAACACTAACCTTAACCCTAACCCTAACCTGAACCCTCACCCTAACCCTCACCTTAACCCTAAACCTAACCCTAACACTAACCCTAACACCCTAAATTCTAAACCCTAAACCCCGAAAACCCCTAAACACTAATTCCAAAAGCACCCTAAACCCTAAACTATAAACACTAAACGCTAAAAAACCCTAAACCCTAAACACTAAACACTAAACCCTAAACAAGCCTAAACCCTAAAACAATTAACACTATACCCTAAACAACCCTAAACCCTTAACCCTAACCATTATACCCTAAACCCTAAAACACTATACAACCTTAAACCCTAAACCTTAAAATATCCTAAATCATAAATCCTGAACAACCCTAAACACTAAATCATAAACAACCCTAAAAAACCCTAAACAACTCTAAACGCTAAAACCTAAACAACCCTAAACATTAAACAATCTTAAACGCTAAACCATATACCCTAAACCTAAACCACCCTAAAACTTAAACAATCCTAAACCCTAAACCTTAAACCATAAACCCTAAATTTTAAACCATAAATCTAAGAATAACCATAACCCTAACCCTAACCCTAAACCTAAACCTAACCCTAACCCCAACCCTAACCTTAACCCCATAACCCTAACCCTAACCTTAAGCCTAACATAACCCCATAACCCTAACTCTAACCCTAACTCTAACCCTAATGCTAACCCTAACCCTAACCCTAACCCTAACCCTAAGCCCCTAACCTTAATCCCTAAATCCTAAACCCTGAACAACCATAAATCCTAAACCCTGAACAACCCTAAATCATAAACCCTGAATAACCCTAAACACTAACCTCTAAACAACCCTAAACAACCCTAATCACTAAACCATAAACAACCCTAAACACTAAACCCTAAACAACCCTACACCCTAAACCTTAAACACTAAACCCTAAATAACCCTAAACCCTAAACCATTAACACTATACCCTAAACAACACTAAACACTAAACCCAAAACAACCCTAAAACCTAAACCTTAAACACTAAACCTTAAACAACCCTAAACCCTAAAAACTAAACCCTAAACAACCCTAAACTTTTAACCCTAAACACTATACCCTAAACAACCCTAAACCTTAAACAATCCTAAACTCTAAACCCTAAACCCTTAACCTAAACCACCCTAAATCTTAAACAATCCTAAACCATAAACCTTAAACCCTAAACCCTAAATCTAACAATAAACCTAAACCTGACCCTAAATCTAACCCTAACCCTAACACTAAACCTAACCCTGACCCTAACCCTAACCCTAATCCTAACACTAACCATAACCCTAACCCTAACCCTAACCCTAACCTTAACCCTAACCCTAAACCTAACCCTAACCCTTACCCTAACCCTAACCCTAACCCTAACCCTTTAACCTTAATCCCTTAATCCTAAACCCTGAACAACCATAAATCCTAAACCCTGAACAACCCTAAATCATAAACCCTGAATAACCCTAAAAACTAACCTCTAAACAACCCTAAACAACCCTAATCACTAAACCATAAAAAACCCTAAACACTAAATCCTAAACAACCCTATACCCTAAACCTTAAACACTAAACCCTAAATAACCCTAAATCCTAAACCATTAACACTATACCATAAACAACACTAAACACTAAACCAAAACAACCCTAAAACCTAAACCTTAAACACTAAACCTTAAACAACCCTAAACCCTAAACACTAAACCCTAAACAACCCTAAACTTTTAATCCAAAACACTATACCCTAAACAACCCTAAACCTTAAACAATCCTAAACTCTAAACCCTAAACCCTTAACCTAAACCACCCTAAATCTTAAACAATCCTAAACCCTAAACCTTAAACCCTAAACACTAAACCCTAAACCCTAAACCTAACAATAACCATAACCCTAACCCTAACCCCTAACCCTTACCCTAACCCTAACCCTAACCCTAATCCTAACCCTAACCCTAACCCTAACCCTAACCCTAACCCAAACCCTAACCCTAACCCTAACCCTAACCCTAAACCTAATCCTAACCCTAACCTTATCCCTAATCCTAACCCTAACCCTAACCGTAACCATATCACTAAACTCTAAACCCTAAACCTAATCCAACCTAAACCTTAAACAATCCTAAACCATAAACCTTAGGCCCTAAATCTTAAATCTAACAATAAACCTAAACCTAACCCTAAATCTAACCCTAACCCTAACCCTAACCCTAAACCCTCCCTGACCCTAACCCTAACCCTAACCCTAACCCTAACCCTAAATCTAATCCTGACCCTAATCCTAACACTAACCCTATTTCTAATTCTAACCCTAACACTAATCCTAAACTTAAACCTAACCCCCTAATAATAACCCTAACCCTAACCCTAACCCTAACCCTAACCCTAACCCTAACCTAACCCTAACCCTAACCTTAACACTAACCCTAACACTAACCCCTAACCCTTACCCTAACCCTAACCCTAACCCTAACCTTTACCCTAACCCTAACCCTAACCCTAACCCTAACCCTAACACTAACCGTAACCATAAACTAAACTCTAAACCTTAACCTAATCCACCCTAAACCTTAAACAATCCTAAACCATAAACCTTAAACCCTAAACCCTAAATCTAACAATAAACCTAAACCTAACCCTAAATCTAACCCTAACCCTAAACCTAACCCTAAACCTAACCCTGACCCTAACCCTAACCCTAATCCTAACACTAACCATAACCCTAACCCTCACCCTAACGCTAACCTTAACCCTAACCCTAACCCTAACCCTAACCCTAACCCTAACCCTAACCCCTTAACCTTAATCCCTAAATCTTAAACCCTGAACAATCATAAATCCTAAACCCTGAACAACCATAAATCATAAATCCTGAATAACACTAAACACTAACCTCTAAACAACCCTAAACAACCCTAATCACTAAACCATAAACAACCCTAAACACTAAACCCTAAACAAACCTATACCCTAAACCTTAAACACTAAACCCTAAATAACCCTAAACCCTAAACCATTAACACTATACCCTAAACAACACTTAACACTAAACCCAAAACAACCCTAAAACCTAAACCTTAAACACTAAACCTTAAACAACCCTAAACCCTAAACACTAAACCCTAAACAACCCTAAACTTTTAATCCTAAACACTATACCCTAAACAACCCTAAACCTTAAACAATCCTAACCTGTAAACCCTACACCCTTAACCTAAACCACCCTAAATCTTAAACAATCCTAAACCCTAAACCTTAAACCCTAAACACTAAACCCTAAACCCTAAACCTAACAATAACCATAACACTAACCCTAACCCCTAACCCTTACCCTAACCCTAACCCTAACCCTAACCCTAACCCTAACCCTAACCCTAACCCTAACCCTAACCCTAAACCTAATCCTAACCCTAACCTTAACCCTAATCCTAAACCTAACCCTAACCCTAACCCTAACCGTAACCATAACACTAAACTCTAAACCCTAAACCTAATCCACCCTAAAGCTTAAACAATCCTAAACCATAAACCTTAGACCCTAAATCCTAAATCTAACAATAAACCTAAACCTAACCCTAAATCTAACCCTAACCCTAACCCTAACCCTAAACCCTCCCTGACCCTAACCCTAACCCTAACCCTAACCCTAACCCTAAACCTAACCCTGACCCTAATCCTAACACTAACCCTATTTCTAATTCTAACCCTAACACTAATCCTAAACTTAAACCTAACCCCCTAATAATAACCCTAACCCTAACACTAACCCTAACCCCTAACCCTAACCCTAACCCTAACCCTAACCTAACCCTAAACCTAACCCTAACCCTAACCCAAACGCTAACACTAACCCCCTAACTTTTACCCTAACCCTAACCCTAACCCTAACCCTAACCATTACCATAAACTTAACCCTAACCCTAACCCCATCCCTAACCCTAACCCTAACCGTAACCATAACACTAAACTCTAAACCCTAAACCTAATCCACCCTAAACCTTAAACAATCCTAAACCATAAACCTTAAACCCTAAACCCTAAATCTAACAATAAATCTAAACCTAACCCTAAATCTAACCCTAACCCTATCCCTAACCCTAAACCTAACCCTGACCCTAACCCTAACCCTAATCCTAACACTAACCATAACCCTAACACTAACACTAACCCTAACCTTAACCCTAAACCTAACCCTAACCCTAACCCTAACTCTAACCCTAACCCTAACCCTAACCGTAACCATAATACTAAACTCTAAACCCTAAACCTAATCCACCATAAACCTTAAACAATCCTAAACCTTAAACCTTAAACCCTAAACCCTAAATCTAACAATAAACCTAAACCTAACCCTAAATCTATCCCTAACCCTAACCCTAACACTAAACCTAAACCTGACCCTAACCCTAACCCTAATAATAACACTAATCATAACCCAAACACTAACCCTAACCCTAACCCTAAACCTAACCCTAAACCTCACACTATCCCTAATCCTAACTCTAAACCCTAAAAATTAAATCTAACCCTACCCCTAACACTACCCTTAACCCTAACCCTAACCATATCGCTAAACCTAACCCTGACCCTAATCCTAACACTAACCCTATTTCTAATTCTAACCCTAACACTAATCCTAAACTAAAACATAACCCCCTAATAATAACCCTAACACTAAACCTAACCCTAACCCTAACCCTAACCCTAACATTAACCCCTAACCCCTAACACTAACCCTAACCCTAACCCCTAACCCTAACCCTAACCCTAACCCTAACCTTAACCCTAAACCTAACCCTAATCCTAACCCTATCCCTAACCCTAACCCTTACCCTAACACTAACACTAACCTTAACCCTAACCCTAACCTTAACCCTCACCCTAAAACTCACCTTAACCCTAAACCTAACCATAACACTAACCCTAACACCCTAAATCCTAAACCCTAAACCCCGAAAAACCCTAAACCCTAATTCCAAAAGCACCCTAAACCTTTAACCCTAAACATTATACCCTAAACCCTAAAACACTATACAACCTTAAACCCTAAACCTTAAAATATCCTAAATCATAAATCCTGAACAACCCTAAACACTAAATCATAAACAACCCTAAAAAACCCTAAACAACTCTAAACGCTAAAACCTAAACAACGCTAAACATTAAACAATCTTAAACGCTAAACCCTATACCCTAAACCTAAACCACCCTAAAACTTAAACAAGCCTAAACCATAAACCTTAAACCATAAACCCTAAATTTTAAACCATAAATCTAAGAATAACCATAACCCTAACCCTAACCCTAAACCTAAACCTAACCCTAACCCCAACCCTAACCTTAACCCCATAACCCTAACCCTAACCTTAAGCCTAACATAACCCCATAACCCTAACTCTAACCCTAACTCTAACCCTAATGCTAACCCTAACCCTAACCCTAACCCTAACCCTAAGCCCTTAACCTTAATCCCTAAATCCTAAACCCTGAACAACCATAAATCCTAAACCCTGAACAACCCTAAATCATAAACCCTGAATAACCCTAAACACTAACCTCTAAACAACCCTAAACAACCCTAATCACTAAACCATAAACAACCCTAAACACTAAACTCTAAACAACCCTATACGCTAAACCTTAAACACTAAACCCTAAATAACCCTAAACCCTAAACCATTAACACTATACCCTAAACAAGACTAAACACTAAACCCAAAACTACCCTAAAACCTAAACCTTAAACACTAAACCTTAAACAATCCTAAACCCTAAACACTAAATCCTAAACAACCCTAAACTTTTAACCCTAAACACTATACCCTAAACAACCCTAAACCTTAAACAATCCTAAACTCTAAACCCTAAACCCTTAACCTAAACCACCCTAAACCTTAAACAATCCTAAACCCTAAACCTTAAATCCTAAACACTAAACCCTAAACCCTAAACCTCACAATAACCATAACCCTAACCCTAACCCCTAACCTTTACCCTAACTCTAACTCTAACCCCAATCCTAACCCTAACCCTAACCCTAACCCTAACCCTAACCCTAACCCTAACCCTAAACCTAATCCTAACCCTAACCTTAACCCTAATTCTAACCCTAACCCTAACCCTAACCCTAACCGTAACCATAACACTAAACTCTAAACCCTAAACCTAATCCACCCTAAACCTTAAACAATCCTAAACCATAAACCTTAGACCCTAAATCCTAAATCTAACAATAAACCTAAACCTAAACCTAAATCTAACCCTAACCCTAACCCTAACCCTAAACCCTCCCTGATCCTAACCTAAACCCTAACCCTAATTCTAACCCTAAACCTAACCCTAACCCTAATCCTAAAACTAACCCTATTTCTAATTCTAACCCTAACAATAATCCTAAACTTAAACCTAACCCCGTAATAATAACCCTAACCCTAACACTAACCCTAACCCCTAACCCTAACCCTAAACCTAACCCTAACCCTAACCTAACCCTAACCCTAAACCTAACCCTAACCCTAACACTAACCCCTAACCCTTACCTTAACCCTAACCCTAACCCTAACCCTAACCTTTACCCTAACCCTAACCCTAACCCTAACCCTAACCCTAACACTAACCGTAACCATAACACTAAACTCTAAACCCTAAACCTAATCCACCCTAAACCTTAAACAATCTTAACCATAAACCTTAAACCCTAAACCCTAAATCTAACAATAAACCTAAACCTAACCCTAAATCTAATCCTAACCCTAACCCTAACCCTAAACCTAACCCTGACCCTAACCCTAACCCTAATCCTAACACTAACCATAACCCTAACCCTAACCCTAACCCTAACCTTAACCCTAACCCTAACCCTAACCCTAACCTTAACCCTAACCCTAACCCTAACCCTAACCCTAACCCCTTAACCTAATCCCTAAATCCTAAACCCTGAACAACCATAAATTCTAAACCCTGAACAACCCTAAATCATAAACCCTGAATAACCCTAAACACTAACCTCTAAACAACCCTAAACAACCCTAATCACTAAACCATAAACAACCCTAAACACTAAACCCTAAACAACCCTATACCCTAAACCGTAAACACTAAACCCTAAATAACCCTAAACCCTAAACCATTAACACTATACCCTAAACAACAATAAACACTAAACCCAAAACAACCCTAAAACCTAAACCTTAAACACTAAACCTTAAACAACTCTAAACCCTAAACACCAAACCCTAAACAACCCTAAACTTTTAACCCTAAACACTATACCCTAAACAACCCTAAACCTTAAACAATCCTAAACTCTAAACCCTAAACCCTTAACCTAAACCACCCTAAATCTTAAACAATCCTAAACCCTAAACCTTAAACCCTAAACACTAAACCCTAAACCCTAAACCTAACAATAACCATAACCCTAACCCTAACCCCTAACCCTTACCCTAACCCTAACCCTAACCCTAATCCTAACCCTAACCCTAACCCTAACCCTAACCCTAACCCTAAACCTAATCCTTACCCTAACCTTAACCCTAATCCTAACCCTAACCCTAACCGTAACCATAACCGTAACCATAACACTAAACTCTAAACCCTAAACCTAATCCACCCTAAACCTTAAACAATCCTAAACCATAAACCTTAGACCGTAAATCCTAAATCCAACAATAAACCTAAAATTAACCCTAAATCTAACCCTAACCCTAACCCTAACCCTAAACCCTCCCTAACCCTACCCTAAACCCTAACCCTAACACTATCCCTAAACCTAACCCTGACCCTAATCCTAACACTAACCCTATTTCTAATTCTAACCCTAACACTAATCCTAAACAAAAACCTAACCCCCTAATAATAACCCTAACACTAAACCTAACCCTAACCCTAACCCTAACCCTAACCCTAACACTAACCCCTGACCCCTAACACTAACCCTAACCCTAACCCCTAACCCTAACCCTAACCCTAACCTTAACCCTAACCCTTACCCTAACCCTATCCCTAACCCTAACCCTTACCCTAACACTAACACTAACCTTAACCCTAACCCTAACCTTAACCCTCACCCTAACCCTCACCTTAACCTTAAACCTAACCCTAACACTAACCCTAACACCCTAAATCCTAAACCTTAAACCCCGAAAAACCCTAAACACTAATTCCAAAAGCACCCTAAACCCTAAACTATAAACACTAAATGCTAAAAAACCCTAAACCCTAAACCCTAAACACTAAACCCTAAACAAGCCTAAACCCTAAAACCATTAACACTCTACCCTAAACAACCCTAAACCCTTAACCCTAAACATTATACCCTAAACCCTAAAACACTATACAACCTTAAACCCTAAACCTTAAAATATCCTAAATCATAAATCCTGAACAACCCTAAACACTAAATTATAAACAACCCTAAAAAACCCTAAACAACTCTAAACGCTAAAACCTAAACAACCCTAACCATTAAACAATCTTAAACGCTAAATTCTATACCCTAAACCTAAACCACCCTAAATCTTAAACAATCCTAAACCCTAAACCTTAAACCATAAACCCTAAATTTTAAACCATAAATCTAAGAATAACCATAACCCTAACCCTAACCCTAAACCTAAACCTAACCCTAACGCCAACCCTAACCTTAACCCCATAACCCTAACCCTAACCTTAAGCCTAACATAACCCCATAACCCTAACTCTAACCCTAACTCTAACCCTAATGCTAACCCTAACCCTAACCATAACCCTAACCCCTTAACCTTAATCCCTAAATCCTAAACCCTGAACAACCATAAATCCTAAACCCTGAACAACCCTAAATCATAAAGCCTGATTAACCCTAGACACTAACCTCTAAACAACCCTAAACAACCCTAATCACTAAACCATAAACAACCCCAAACACTAAACCCTAAACAACCCTATACCCTAAACCTTAAACACTAAACCCTAAATAACCCTAAACCCTAAACTATTAATACTATACCCTAAACAACACTAAACACTAAACCCAAAACAACCCTAAAACCTAAACCTTAAACACTAAACCTTAAACAACCCTAAACCCTAAACACTAAACCCTAAACAACCCTAAACTTTTAACCCTAAACTCTATACCCTAAACAACCCTAAACCTTAAACAATCCTAAACTCTAAACGCTAAACCCTTAACCTAAACCACCCTAAATCTTAAACAATACTAAACCCTAAACCTTAAACCCTAAACACTAAACTCTATACCCGAAACCTAAACCACCCTAAACCTTAAACAATCCTAAACCATAAACCTTAAACCCTAAACCCTAAATCTAACAATAAACCTAAACCTAACCCTAAATCTAACCCTAACCCTAAACCCTTTCTGACCCTAACCCTAACCCTAACCTTAAGCCTAACATAACCACATAACCCTAACCCTAACCCTCACCCTAACCTAACCCTAACCCTAACCCTAACCCTAACCCTAACCCCTAACCCCTAACACTAACGCTAACCCTAACCCCTAACCCTAACCCTAACCCTAACCCTAACCCTAAACTTACACTAACCCTAACACTAACCCTAACCCTAACCCTAACCCTAACCCTAACCCTAACCTTAACCCTAACCCTAACCTTAACACTAACCTTATCCCTAACCCCTAACCCTTACCCTAACCCTAACCCTAACCCTAACCCTAAACCTAACCCTCTCCCTAACCCTAACCCTAACCCTAACCCTAAACCTTCCTAACCCTAACCTTAACCATAATCCTAACCCTAACCCTAACCCTAACCCTAACCGTAACCATAACACTAACCTCTAAACCCTAAACCTAATCCTCCCTAAACCTTAAACAATCCTAAACCATAAACCGTAGACCCTAAACCCTAAATCTAACAATAAACCTAAACCTAACCCTAAATCTAACCCTAACCCTAACCCTAACCCTAAACCCTCCCTGACCCTAACCCTAACCCTAACCCTAACCCTAACCATAAACCTAACCCTGACCCTAATCCTAACACTAAACCTATTTCTAATTCTAACCCTAACACTAATCCTAAACTTAAACCTAACCCCCTAATAATAACCCTAACCATAACACTAACCCTAACCCCTAACCCTAACCCTAACCCTAACCCTAACCTAACCCTAACCCTAACACTAACCCTAACCCAAACCCTAACACTAACCCCATAACTTTTACCCTAACCCTAACCCTAACCTCAACCCTAACCCTTACCATAACCCTAACCCTAACCATAACCCCATCCCTAACCCTAACCCTAACCGTAACCATAACACTAAACTCTAAACCCTAAACCTAATCCACCCTAAACCTTAAACAATCCTAAACCATAAACCTTAAACCCTAAACCCTAAATCTAACAATAAACCTAAACCTAACCCTAAATATAACCCTAACCTTAACCCTAACCCTAAACCTAAACCTGACCCTAACCCTAACCCTAATCCTAACACTAATCATAACCCAAACACTAACCCTAACCCTAACCCTAAACCTAACCCTAAACCTCACACTATCCCTAATCCTAACACTAAACCCTAAACTTTAAATCTAACCCTAACCCTAACCCTACCCTTAACCCTAACCCTAACCCTATCCCTAAAAATAACCCTGACCCTAATCCTAACACTAACCCTATTTCTAATTCTAACCCTAACACTAATCCTAAACTAAAACCTGACCCCCGAATAATAACCCTAACACTAAACCTAACCCTAACCCTAACCCTAACCCTAACCCTAACACTAACCCCTAACCCCTAACACTAACCCTAACCCTAACCCCTAACCCTAACCCTAACCCTAACCCTAACCCTAACCCTAACCCTATCCCTAACCCTAACCCTTACCCTAACACTAACACTAACCTTAACCCTAACCCTAACATTAACCCTCACCATAACCCTCACCTTAACCCTAAACCTAACCCTAACACTAACCCTAAAACCTTAAATCCTAAATCCTAAACCCCGAAAAACCCTAAACACTAATTCCAAAAGCACCCTAAACCCTAAACTATAAACACTAAACGCTAAAAAACCCTAAACACTAAACCCTAAACACTAAACCCTAAACAAGCCTAAACCCTAAAACCATTAACACTATACCCTAAACAACCCTAAACCCTTAACCCTAAACATTATACCCTAAACCCTAAAACACTATACAACCTAAAACCCTAAACCTTAAAATATCCTAAATCATAAATCCTGAACAACCCTAAACACTAAATTATAAACAACCCTAAAAAACCCTAAACAACTCTAAACGCTAAGACCTAAACAACCCTAACCATTAAACAATCTTAAACGCTAAATTCTATACCCTAAACCTAAACCACCCTAAAACTTAAACAATCCTAAACCCTAAACCTTAAACCATAAGCCCTAAATTTTAAACCATAAATCTAAGAATAACCATAACCCTAACCCTAACCCTAAACCTAAACCTAACCCTAACCCCAACCCTAACCTTAACCCCATAACCCTAACCCTAACCTTAAGCCTAACATAACCCCATAACCCTAACTCTAACCCTAACTCTAACCCTAATGCTAACCCTAACCCTAACCCTAACCATAACCCTAACCCCTTAACCTTAATCCCTAAATCCTATACCCTGAACAACCATAAATCCTAAACCCTGAACAACCCTAAATCATAAACCCTGAATAACCCTAAACACTAACCTCTAAACAACCCTAAACAACCCTAATCACTAAACCATAAACAACCCTAAACACTAAACCCTAAACAACCCTATACCCTAAACATTAAAGACTAAACCCTAAATAACCCTAAACCCTAAACCATTAACACTATACCCTAAACAACACTAAACGCTAAACCCAAAACAACCCTAAAACCTAAACCTTAAACACTAAACCTTAAACAACCTTAAACGCTAAACACTAAACACTAAACAACACTAAACTTTTAACCCTAAACACTATACCCTAAACAACCCTAAACCTTAAACAATCCTAAACTCTAAACCCTAAACCCTTAACCTAAACCACCCTAAATCTTAAACAATCATAAACCCTAAACCTTAAACCCTAAACACTAAACCCTAAACCTAACAATAACCATAACCCTAACCCTAACCCCTAACCCTTACCCTAACCCTAACCCTAACCCTAATCCTAACCCTAACCCTAACCCTAACCCTAACCCTAACACTAACCCTAACCCTAAACCTAATCCTAACCCCAACCTTAACCCTAATCCTAACCCTAACCCTAACCCTAACCGTAACCATAACACTAAACTCTAAACCCTAAACCTAATCCACCCTAAACCTTAAACAATCCTAAACCATAAACCTTAGACCCTAAATCCTAAATCTAACAATAAACCTAAACCTAACCCTAAATCTAACCCTAACCCTAACCCTAACCCTAAACATAACCCTGACACTAATCCTAACACTAACCCTATTTCTAATTCTAATCCTAACACTAATCCTAAACTTAAACCTAACCCCCTAATAATAACCCTAACCCTAACACTAACCCTAACCCCTAACCCTAACTCTAACCCTAACCCTAACCTAACCCTAACCCTAACCCTAACCCAAACCCTAACACTAACCCCCTAACTTTTACCCTAACCATAACCCTAACCCTAACCCTAACCATTACCATAAACCTAACCCTAACCCTAACCCCATCCCTAACCCTAACCCTAACCGTAACCATAACACTAAACTCTAAACCCTAAACCTATTCCACCCTAAACCTTAAACAATCCTAAACCATAAACCTTAAACCCTAAACCCTAAATCTAACAATAAATCTAAACCTAACCCTAAATCTAACCCTAACCCTATCCCTAACCCTAAACCTAACCCTGACCCTAACCCTAACCCTAATCCTAACACTAACCATAACCCTAACCCTAACACTAACCCTAACCTTAACCCTAACCCTAACCCTAACCCTAACCCTAACTCTAACGCTAACCCTAAATCTAACTGTAACCATAATACTAAACTCTAAACCCTAAACCTAATCTACCCTAAACCTTAAACAATCCTAAACCTTAAACCTTAAACCCTAAACCCTAAATCTAACAATAAACCTAAACCTAACCCTAAATCTATCCCTAATCCTAACCCTAACCCTAAACCTAAACCTGACCCTAACCCTAACCCTAATAATAACACTAATCATAACCCAAACACTAACCCTAACCCTAACCCTAAACCTAACCCTAAACCTCACACTATCCCTAATCCTAACACTAAACCCTAAACTTTAAATCTAACCATAACCCTAACCCTACCCTTAACCCTAACTCTAACCATATCGCTAAACCTAACCCTGACACTAATCCTAACACTAACCCTATTTCTAATTCTAACCCTAACATTAATCCTAAACTAAAACGTAACCCCCTAATAATAACCCTAACACTAAACCTAACCCTAACCCTAACCCTAACCCTAAAACTAACCCCTAACCCCTAACACTAACTCTAACCCTAACCCCTAACCCTAACCCTAACCCTAACCCTAACCTTAACCCTAACCCTAACCCTAACCCTAACCCTATCCCTAACCTTAACCCTTACCCTAACACTAACACTAACCTTAACCCTAACCCTAACCTTAACCCTCACCCTAACCCTCACCTTAACCCTAAACCTAACTCTAACACTAAACCTAACACCCTAAATCCTAAACCCTAAACTTCGAAAAACCCTAAACTCTAATTCCAAAAGCACCCTAAACCCTTAACCCTAAACATTATACCCTAAACCCTAAAACACTATACAACTTTAAACCCTAAACCTTAAAATATCCTAAATCATAAATCCTGAACAACCCTAAACACTAAATCATAAACAACCCTAAAAAACCCTAAACAACTCTAAACGCTAATACCTAAACCACCCTAAACATTAAACAATCTTAAACGCTAAACCCTATACCTTAAACCTAAACCACCCTAAAACTTAAACAATCCTTAACCCTAAACCTTAAACCATAAACCCTAAATTTTAAACCATAAATCTAAGAATAACCATAACCCTAACCCTAACCCTAAACTTAAACCTAACCCTAACCCCAACCCTAACCTTAACCCCATAACCCTAACCCTAACCTTAAGCCTTAGATAACCCCATAACCCTAACTCTAACCCTAACTCTAACCCTAATGCTAACCCTAACCCTAACCCTAACCCTAACCCTAACCCTAACCCCTTAACCTTAATCCCTAAATCCTAAACCCTGAACAACCATAAATCCTAAACCCTGAACAACCCTAAATCATAAACCCTGAATAACCCTAAACACTAACCTCTAAACAACCCTAAACAACCCTAATCACTAAACCATAAACAACCCTAAACACTAAACCCTAAACAACCCTATACACTAAACTGTAAACACTAAACCCTAAATAACCCTAAACCCTAAACCATTAACACTATACCCTAAACAACACTAAACACTAAACCCAAAACAAGCCTAAAACCTAAACCTTAAACACTAAACCTTAAACAACCCTAAACCCTAAACACTAAACCCTAAACAACCCTAAACTTTTAACCCTAAACACTATACCCTAAAAAACCCTAAAACTTAAACAATCCTAAACTCTAAACCCTAAACCCTTAACCTAAACCACCCTAAATCTTAAACAATCCTAAACCCTAAACCTTAAACCCTAAACACTAAACCCTAAACCCTAAACCTAACAATAACCATAACACTAACCCTAACCCCTAACCCTTACCCTAACCCTAACCCTAACCCTAATCCTAACCCTAACCCTAACCCTAACCCTAACCCTAACCCTAACCCTAAACCTAATCCTAACCCTAACCTTAACCCTAATCCTAACCCTAACCCTAACCCTAACCCTAATCCTAACCCTAACCCTAACCCTAACCCTAAGCTAACCCTAACCCTAACCCTAACCCTAACCCTAAACCTAATCCTAACCCCAACCTTAACCCTAATCCTAACCCTAACCCTAACCCTAACCGTAACCATAACACTAAACTCTAAACCCTAAACCTAATCCACCTTAAACCTTAAACAATCCTAAACCATAAACCTTAGACCCTAAATCCTAAATCTAACAATAAACCTAAACCTAACCCTAAATCTAACCCTAACCCTAACCCTAACCCTAAACATAACCCTGACACTAATCCTAACACTAACCCAATTTCTAATTCTAATCCTAACACTAATCCTAAACTTAAACCTAACCCCCTAATAATAACCCTAACCCTAACACTAACCCTAACCCCTAACCCTAACTCTAACCCTAACCCTAACCTAACCCTAACCCTAACCCTAACCCAAACCCTAACACTAACCCCCTAACTTTTACCCTAACCATAACCCTAACCCTAACCCTAACCATTACCATAAACCTAACCCTAACCCTAACCCCATCCCTAACCCTAACCCTAACCGTAACCATAACACTAAACTCTAAACCCTAAACCTATTCCACCCTAAACCTTAAACAATCCTAAACCATAAACCTTAAACCCTAAACCCTAAATCTAACAATAAATCTAAACCTAACCCTAAATCTAACCCTAACCCTATCCCTAACCCTAAACCTAACCCTGACCCTAACCCTAACCCTAATCCTAACACTAACCATAACCCTAACCCTAACACTAACCCTAACCTTAACCCTAACCCTAACCCTAACCCTAACCTTAACTATAACCCTAACCCTAACCCTAACCGTAACCATAATACTAAATTCTAAACCCTAAACCTAATCTACCCTTAACCTTAAACAATCCTAAACCTTAAACCTTAAACCCTAAACCCTAAATCTAACAATAAACCTAAACCTAACCCTAAATCTATCCCTAACCCTAACCCTAACCCTAAACCTAAACCTGACCCTAACCCTAACCCTAATAATAACACTAATCATAACCCAAACACTAACCCTAACCCTAACCCTAAACCTAACCCTAAACCTCACACTATCCCTAATCCTAACACTAAACCCTAAACTTTAAATCTAACCATAACCCTAACCCTACCCTTAACCCTAACCCTAACCATATCGCTAAACCTAACCCTGACACTAATCCTAACACTAACCCTATTTCTAATTCTAACCCTAACACTAAACCTAAACTAAAACGTAACCCCCTAATAATAACCCTAACACTAAACCTAACCCTAACCCTAACCCTAACCCTAACACTAACCCCTAACCCCTAACACTAACCCTAACCCTAACCCCTAACCCTAACCCTAACCCTAACCCTATACTTAACCCTAACCCTAACTCTAACCCTAACCCTATCCCTAACCCTAACCCTTACCCTAACACTAACACTAACCTTAACCCTAACCCTAACCTTAACCCTCACCCTAACCCTCACCTTAACCCTAAACCTAACTCTAACACTAACCCTAACACCCTAAATCCTAAACCCTAAACTTCGAAAAACCCTAAACACTAATTCCAAAAGCACCCTAAACCCTTAACCCTAAACATTATACCCTAAACCCTAAAACACTATACAACTTTAAACCCTAAACCTTAAAATATCCTAAATCATAAATCCTGAACAACCCTAAACACTAAATCATAAACAACCCTAAAAAACCCTAAACAACTCTAAACGCTAAAACCTAAACCACCCTAAACATTAAACAATCTTAAACGCTAAACCCTATACCTTAAACCTAAACCACCCTAAAACTTAAACAATCCTTAACCCTAAACCTTAAACCATAAACCCTAAATTTTAAACCATAAATCTAAGAATAACCATAACCCTAACCCTAACCCTAAACCTAAACCTAACCCTAACCCCAACCCTAACCTTAACCCCATAACCCTAACCCTAACCTTAAGCCTTACATAACCCCATAACCCTAACTCTAACCCTAACTCTAACCCTAATGCTAACCCTAACCCTAACCCTAACCCTAACCCTAACCCCTTAACCTTAATCCCTAAATCCTAAACCCTGAACAACCATAAATCCTAAACCCTGAACAACCCTAAATCATAAACCCTGAATAACCCTAAACACTAACCTCTAAAGAACCCTAAACAACCCTAATCACTAAACCATAAACAACCCTAAACACTAAACCCTAAACAACCCTATACCCTAAACTGTAAACACTAAACCCTAAATAACCCTAAACCCTAAACCATTAACACTATACCCTAAACAACACTAAACACTAAACCCAAAACAAGCCTAAAACCTAAACCTTAAACACTAAACCTTAAACAACCCTAAACCCTAAACACTAAACCCTAAACAACCCTAAACTTTTAACCCTAAACACTATACCCTAAAAAACCCTAAAACTTAAACAATCCTAAACTCTAAACCCTAAACCCTTAACCTAAACCACACTAAATCTTAAACAATCCTAAACCCTAAACCTTAAACCCTAAACACTAAACCCTAAACCCTAAACCTAACAATAACCATCACCCTAACCCTAACCCCTAACCCTTACCCTAACCCTAACCCTAACCCTAATCCTAACCCTAACCCTAACCCTAACCCTAACCCTAACCCTAACCCTAACCCTAACCCTAACCCTAACCCTAAACCTAATCCTAACCCTAACCTTAACCCTAATCCTAACCCTAACCCTAACCCTAACCCTAACCCTATCCCTAACCCTAACCCTTACCCTAACACTAACACTAACCTTAACCCTAACCCTAACCTTAACCCTCACCCTAACCCTCACCTTAACCCTAAACCTAACCCTAATACTAACCCTAACACCCTAAATCCTAAACCCTAAACCCAGAAAAACCCTAAACACTAATTCCAAAGCACCCTAAACCCTAAACTATAAACACTAAATGCAAAAAAAACCTAAACCCTAAACCCTAAACACTAAACCCTAAACAAGCCTAAACCCTAAAACCATTAACACTATACCCTAAACAACCCTAAACTCTTAACCCTAAACATTATAGCCTAAACCCTAAAACACTATACAACCTTAAACCCTAAACCTTAAAATATCCTAAATCATAAATCCTGAACACCCCTAAACACTAAATCATAAACAACCCTAAAAAAACCTAAACAACTCTAAACGCTAAAACATAAACAAACCTAAACATTAAACAATCTTAAACGCTAAACCCTATACCCTAAAACTAAACAAACCTAAAATTTAAACAATCCTAAACCCTAAACCTTAAACCATAAACCCTAAATTTTAAACCATAAATCTAAGAATAACCATAACCCTAACCCTAACCCTAAACCTAAACCTAACCCTAACCCCAACCCTAACCTTAACCCCATAACCCTAACCCTAACCTTAAGCCTAACATAACCACATAACCCTAACCCTAACCCTCACCCTAAACCTAACCCTAACCCTAACCCTAACCCTAACCCTAACCCTAACCCCTAACCCCTAACACTAACCCTAACCCTAACCCCTAACCCTAACCCTAACCCTAACCCTAACCCTAACCCTAACCTTACCCTAACCCTAACCCTAAACCTAACCCTAACCCTAATCTTAACCCTAATCCTAACCCTAACCCTAACCCTAACCCTAACCGTAACCATAACACTAAACTCTAAACCCTAAACCTAATCCACCCTAAACCTTAAAGAATCCTAAACCAAAAACGGTAGACCCTAAACCCTAAATCTAACAATAAACCTAAAACTAACTCTAAATCTAACCCTAACCCTAAACCTTCCCTGACCCTAACCCTAGCCCTAACCCTAACCCTAACCCTAAACCTAACACTGACCCTAATCCTAACACTAAACCTATTTCTAATTCTAACCCTAACACTAATCCTAAACTTAAACCTAACCCCCTAATAATAACCCTAACCATAACACTAACCCTAACCCTAACCCTAACCCAAACCCTAACACTAACCCCCTAACTTTTACGATAACCCTAACCCTAACCCTAACCCTAACCCTTACCATAACCCTAACCCTCACCCTAACCCCATCCCTAACACTAACACTAACCGTAACCATAACACTAAACTCTAAACCCTAAACCTAATCCACCCTAAACCTTAAAAAATCCTAAACATAAACCTTAAACCCTAAACCCTAAATCTAACAATAAACCTAAACCTAACCCTAAATCTAACCCTAACCCTATCCCTAACCCTAAACTAAACCTGACCCTAACCCTAACCCTAATCCTAACACTAACCATAACCCTAACCCTAACACTAACCCTAACCTTAACCCTAACTCTAACCCTAACCCTAACCCTAACTCTAACCCTAACCCTAACCCTAACCATAACCATAATACTAAACTCTAAACCCTAAACCTAATCCACCCTAAACCTTAAACAATCCTAAACCATAACCTTAAACCCTAAACCCTAAATCTAACAATAAACCTAAACCTAACCCTAAATCTAACCCTAACCCTAACCCTAACCCTAAACCTAAACCTGACCCTAACCCTAACCCTAATCCTAACACTAATCATAACCCAAACACTAACCCTAACCCTAACTCTAAACCTAACCCTAAACCTCACACTATCCCTAATCCTAACACTAAACCCTAAACTTTAAATCTAACCCTAACCCTAACCCTACCCTTAACCCTAACCCTAACCCTATCCCTAAACCTAACCCTGACCCTAATCCTAACACTAACCCTATTTCTAATTCTAACCCTAACACTAGTCCTAAACTAAAACCTAACCCCCTAATAATAACCCTAACACTAAACCTAACCCTAACCCTAACCCTAACCCTAACCCTAACCCTAACACTAACCCCTAACCCCTAACACTAACCCTAATCCTAACCCCTAACCCTAACCCTAACCCTAACCCTAACCCTATCCCTAACCTTAACCCTTACCCTAACACTAACACTAACCTTAACCCTAACCCTAACCTTAACCCTCACCCTAACCCTCACCTTAACCCTAAACCTAACCCTAACACTAACCCTAACACCCTAAATCCTAAACCCTAAACCCCGAAAAACCCTAAACACTAATTCTAAAAGCACCCTAAACCCTAAACTATAAACACTAAACGCTAAAAAACCCTAAACCCTAAACCCTAAACAATAAACCCTAAACAAGCCTAAACCCTAAAACCATTAACACTATACCCTAAACAACCCTAAACCCTTAACCCTAAACATTATACCCTAAACCCTAAAACTCTATACAACCTTAAACCCTAAACCTTAAAATATCCTAAATCATAAATCCTGAACAACCCTAAACACTTAATTATAAACAACCCTAAAAAACCCTAAACAACTCTAAACGCTAAATTCTAAACAACCCTAACCATTAAACAATCTTAAACGCTAAATTCTATACCCTAAACCTAAACCCCCCTAAAACTTAAACAATCCTAAACCCTAAACCTTAAACCATAAGCCCTAAATTTTAAACCATAAATCTAAGAATAACCATAACCCTAACCCTAACCCTAAACCTAAACCTAACCCTAACCCCAACCCTAACCTTAACCCCATAACCCTAACCCTAACCTTAAGCCTAACATAACCCCATAACCCTAACTCTAAACCTAACTCTAACCCTAATGCTAACCCTAACCCTAACCCTAACCCTAACCCTAACCACTTAACCTTAATCCCTAAATCCTAAACCCTGAACAACCATAAATCCTAAACCCTGAACAACCCTAAATCATAAACCCTGAATAACCCTAAACACTAACCTCTAAACAACCCTAAACAACCCTAATCACTAAACCATAAACAACCCTAAACACTAAACCCAAAAAAACCTATACCGTAAACATTAAACACTAAACCCTAAATAACCCTAAACCCTAAACTATTAATACTATACCCTAAACAACACTAAACACTAAACCCAAAACAACCCTAAAACCTAAACCTTAAACACTAAACCTTAAACAACTCTAAACCCTAAACACTAAACCCTAAACAACCCTAAACTTTTAACCCTAAACACTATACCCTAAACAACCCTAAACCTTAAACAATCCTAAACTCTAAACCCTAAACCCTTAACCTAAACCACCCTAAATCTTAAACAATCATAAACCCTAAACCTTAAACCCTAAACACTAAACCCTAAACCCTAAACCTAACAATAACCATATCCCTAACCCTAACCCCTAACCCTTACCCTAACCCTAACCCTAACCCTAATCCTAACCCTAACCCTAACCCTAACCCTAACACTAACCCTAACACTAACCCTAACCCTAAACCTAATCCTAACCCCAACCTTAACCCTAATCCTAACCCTAACCCTAACCCTAACCGTAACCATAACACTAAACTCTAAACCCTAAAGCTAATCCACCCTATACCTTAAACAATCCTAAACCATAAACCTTAGACCCTAAATCCTAAATCTAACAATAAACCTAAACCTAACCCTAAATCTAACCCTAACCCTAACCCTAACCCTAAACCCTCCCTGACCCTAACCCTAACCCTAACCCTAACCCTAACCCTAACCCTAAACCTAACCCTGACCCTAATCCTAACACTAACCCTATTTCTAATTCTAACCCTAACACTAATCCTAAACTTAAACCTAACCCCCTAATAATAACCCTAACCCTAACACTAACCCTAACGCCTAACCCTAACCCTAACCCTAACCTAACCCTAACCCTAACCCTAACCCTAACCCAAACCCTAACACTAACCCCCTAACTTTTACCCTAACCATAACCCTAACCTTAACCATTACCATAAACCTAACCCTAACCCTAACCCCATCCCTAACCCTAACCCTAAGCGTAACCATAACACTAAACTTTAAACCCTAAACCTAATCCACCCTAAACCTTAAACAATCCTAAACCATAAACCTTAAACCCTAAACCCTAAATCTAACAATAAAACTAAACCTAACTGTAAATCTAACCCTAACCCTATCCCTAACCCTAAACCTAACCCTGACCCTAACCCTAACCCTAATCCTAACACTAACCATAACCCTAACCCTAACACTAACCCTAACCTTAACCCTAACCCTAACCCTAACCCTAACCCTAACTCTAACCCTAACCCTAACCATAACCGTAACCATAATACTAAACTCTAAACCCTAAACCTAATCTATCCTAAACCTTAAACAATCCTAAACCTTAAACCTTAAACCCTAAACCCTAAATCTAACAATAAACCTAAACCTAACCCTAAATCTATCCCTAACCCTAACCCTAACCCTAAACCTAAACCTGACACTAACCCTAACCCTAATAATAACACTAATCATAACCCAAACACTAACCCTAACCCTAACCCTAAACCTAACCCTAAACCTCACACTATCCCTAATCCTAACACTAAACCCTAAACTTTAAATCTAACCCTAACCCTAACCCTACCCTTAACCCTAACCCTAACCATATCGCTAAACCTAACCCTGACCCTAATCCTAACACTAACCCTATTTCTAATTCTAACCCTAACACTAATCCTAAACTAAAACGTAACCCCCTAATAATAACCCTAACACTAAACCTAACCCTAACCCTAACCCTAACCCTAACCCTAACACTAACCCCTAACCCCTAACACTAACCCTAACACTAACCCCTAACCCTAACCCTAACCCTAACCCTAATCTTAACCCTAACCCTAACCCTAACCCTAACCCTATCCCTAACCCTAACCCTTACCCTAACACTAACACTAACCTTAACCCTAACCTAACCTTAACCCTCACCCTAACCCTCACCTTAACCCTAAACCTAACCCTAACACTAACCCTAACACCCTAAATCCTAAACCCTAAACCCCGAAAAACCCTAAACACTAATTTAAAGCACCCTAAACCCTAAACTATAAACACTAAACGCTAAAAAACCCTAAACCCTAAACCCTAAACACTAAACCCTAAACAAGCCTAAACCATAAAACCATTAACACTATACCCTAAACAACCCTAAACCCTTAACCCTAAACATTATACCCTAAACCCTAAAACACTATACAACCTTAAACCCTAAACCTTAAAATATCCTAAATCATAAATCCTGAACAACCCTAAACACTAAATTATAAACAACCCTAAAAAACCCTAAACAACTCTAAACGCTAAAACCTAAACAACCCTAACCATTAAACAATCTTAAACGCTAAATTCTATACAATAAACCTAAACCACCCTAAAACTTAAACAATCCTAAACCCTAAACCTTAAACCATAAACCCTAAATTTTAAACCATAAATCTAAGAATAACCATAACCCTAACCCTAACCCTAAACCTAAACCTAACCCTAACCCCAACCCTAACCTTAACCCCATAACCCTAACCCTAACCTTAAGCCTAACATAACCACATAACCCTAACCCTAACCCTAACCCTAACCCTAACCCTAACCCTAACCCTAACCCTAACCCCTTAACCTTAATCCCTAAATCCTAAACCCTGAACAACCATAAATCCTAAACCCTGAACAACCCTAAATCATAAACTCTGAATAACCCTAAACACTAACCTCTAAACAACCCTAAACAACCCTAATCACTAAACCATAAACAACCCTAAACACTAAACCCTAAACAACCCTATACCCTAACCTTAAACACTAAACCCAAAATAACCCTAAACCCTAAACCATTAACACTATACCTTAAACAACACTAAACACTAAACCCAAAACAACCCTAAAACCTAAACCTTAAACACTAAACCTTAAACAACCCTAAACCCTAAACACTAAACCCTAAACAACACTAAACTTTTAACCCTAAACACTATACCCTAAACAACCCTAAACCTTAAACAATCCTAAACTCTAAACCCTAAACCCTTAACCTAAACCACCCTAAATCTTAAACAATCCTAAACCATAACCTTAAACCCTAAACACTAAACCCTAAACCCTAAACCTAACAATAACCATAACCCTAACCCTAACCCCTAACCCTTACCCTAACCCTAACCCTAACCCTAATTTTAACCCTAACCCTAACCCTAACCCTAACCCTAACCCTAACCCTAAACCTAATCCTAAAC
>NC_137980.1:60259273-60266773 GCF_963924665.1 Micromys minutus | reverse complement strand
CCTAACCCTGACCCTAATCCTAACACTAACCCTATTTCTAATTCTAACCATAACACTAATCCTAAACTTAAACCTAACCTCCTAATAATAACCCTAACCCTAACACTAACCCTAACGCCTAACCCTAACCCTAACCTAACCCTAACCCTAACCCTAACCCAAACCCTAACACTAACCCCCTAACTTTTACCCTAACCATAACCCTAACCCTAACCATTACCATAAACCTAACCCTAACCCTAACCCCATCCCTAACCCTAACCCTAACCGTAACCATAACACTAAACTTTAAACCCTAAACCTAATCCACCCTAAACCTTAAACAATCCTAAACCATAAACCTTAAACCCTAAACCCTAAATCTAACAATAAATCTAAACCTAACTGTAAATCTAAACCTAATCCTATCCCTAACCCTAAACCTAACCCTGACCCTAAACCTAACCCTAATCCTAACACTAACCATAACCCTAACCCTAACACTAACCCTAACCTTAACCCTAACCCTAACCCTAACCCTAACCCTAACCCTAACCCTAACCCTAACCGTAACCATAATACTAAACTCTAAACCCTAAACCTAATCTATCATAAACCTTAAACAATCCTAAACCTTAAACCTTAAACCCTAAACCCTAAATCTAACAATAAACCTAAACCTAACCCTAAATCTATCCCTAACCCTAACCCTAACCCTAAACCTAAACCTGACCCTAACCCTAACCCTAATAATAACACTAATCATAACCCAAACACTAACCCTAACCCTAAACCTAACCATAAACCTCACACTATCCCTAATCCTAACATTAAACCCTAAACTTTAAATCTAACCCTAACCCTAACCCTACCCTTAACCCTAACCCTAACCATATCGCTAAACCTAACCCTGACCCTAATCCTAACACTAATCCTATTTCTAATTCTAACCCTAACACTAATCCTAAACTAAAACGTAACCCCCTAATAATAACCCTAACACTAAACCTAACCCTAACCCTAACCCTAACCCTAACACTAACCCCTAACCCCTAACACTAACCCTAAACCTAACCCCTAACCCTAACCCTAACCCTAACCCTAACCTTAACCCTAACCCTAACCCTAACACTAACCCTATCCCTAACCCTAACCCTTACCTTAACACTAACACTAACCTTAACCCTAACCTAACCTTAACCCTCACCCTAACCCTCACCTTAACCCTAAACCTAACCCTAACACTAACCCTAACACCCTAAATCCTAAACCCTAAACCCCGAAAAACCCTAAACACTAATTTAAAGCACCCTAAACCCTAAACTATAAACACTAAACGCTAAAAAACCCTAAACCCTAAACCCTAAACACTAAACCCTAAACAAGCCTAAACCATAAAACCATTAACACTATACCCTAAACAACCCTAAACCCTTAACCCTAAACATTATACCCTAAACCCTAAAACACTATACAACCTTAAACCCTAAACCTTAAAATATCCTAAATCATAAATCCTGAACAACCCTAAACACTAAATTATAAACAACCCTAAAAAACCCTAAACAACTCTAAACGCTAAAACCTAAACAACCCTAACCATTAAACAATCTTAAACGCTAAATTCTATACCCTAAACCTAAACCACCCCAAAACTTAAACAATCCTAAACCCTAAACCTTAAACCATAAACCCTAAATTTTAAACCATAAATCTAAGAATAACCATAACCCTAACCCTAACCCTAAACCTAAACCTAACCCTAACCCCAACCCTAACCTTAACCCCATAACCCTAACCCAAACCTTAAGCCTAACATAACCACATAACCCTAACCCTAACCCTAACCCTAACCCCTTAACCTTAATCCCTAAATCCTAAACCCTGAACAACCATAAATCCTAAACCCTGAACAACCCTAAATCATAAACTCTGAATAACCCTAAACACTAACCTCTATACAACCCTAAACAACCCTAATCACTAAACCATAAACAACCCTAAACACTAAACCCTAAACAACCCTATACCCTAACCTTAAACACTAAACCCAAAATAACCCTAAACCCTAAACCATTAACACTATACCTTAAACAACACTAAACACTAAACCCAAAACAACCCTAAAACCTAAACCTTAAACACTAAACCTTAAACAACCCTAAACACTAAACACTAAACCCTAAACAACCCTAAACTTTTAACCCTAAACACTATACCCTAAACAACCCTAAACCTTAAACAATCCTAAACTCTAAACCCTAAACCCTTAACCTAAACCACCCTAAATCTTAAACAATCCTAAACCATAACCTTAAACCCTAAACACTAAACCCTAAACCTAACAATAACCATAACCCTAACCCTAACCCCTAACCCTTACCCTAACCCTAACCCTAACCCTAATTTTAACCCTAACCCTAACCCTAACCCTAACCCTAACCCTAAACCTAATCCTAAACCTAATCCTAACCCTAACCTTAACCCTAATCCTAACCCTAACCCTAACCATAACCCTAACCGTAACCCTAACCCTAACCCTAAACCTAATCCTAACACTAACCATAACCCAAACACTAACCCCAACCCTAAACCTAAACCTAACCCTAACCCTAAACCTCACACTAACCCTAAACCTAACACTAAACCTTAAACTTTAAATCTAACCCTAACCCTAACCCTACCCCTAACCCTAACCCTAACCCTATCCCTAAACCTAACCCTGACCCTAATCCTAACACTAACCCTATTTCTAATTCTAACACTAACACAAATCCTAAATTTAAACCTAACTCCCTAATAATAACCCTAACCCTAAACCTAACCCTAACCCTAACCTTAACCCTAACCCTAACCCTATCCTTAACCCTAACCTAAACCCTAACCCCCCCAACCCTAACCTTAACCCTAACCCTAACCGTAACTCTAACCCTAACCCTAACCGTAACTCTATCCCTAACCCTAACACTAACCCTAACCCTAACCCTAACCCTAACCCTAACCATAACACTAAACTCTAAACCCTAAACCTAATCCACCCTAAACCTTCAACAATCCTAAACCATAAACCTTAAACCCTAAACCCTAAATCTAACAATAAACCTAAACCTAACTGTCCCGCGCAACCGTCTCGCCTGCAAGAACGACGCGGCACACAAAATAGAATCCTTCTGCGGTAAACTTTATTAATCTGGAAAAACCGGTACTTGCTTCACGTAACGAAAAGGACGGGGAAAACCAAGAGATCCAAGGAGACGAACAAGACGAACAAGCTCCACGAGACGGCCGAAAACCACGAGGGGAAGAGAGGAAGAAAAGGGGAAGAGAGAGGGAGAGAGAGGCAGAAGAGAAAGGAAGAGAGAGAGGAGCTATCCAGCCCGTCCCCTATAAAAGGATCAGTCCTTGCCTTGGACGCGGAGCCCCCTGATTGGTTGAGACTCAGCAGGCCCTATGACGCCACGGGAAGAGGCGGAACTCATGAAGCGGAAGTTACCCAGCCTGTGCGCACATGGCTTGTTTACTGCTAACTCCAGCCAGATATCAGCGCCATCTTGTAATGGCAAATGCGTGGGAATGTGTGGGCGGCGCCCCACAGCCGGATATCCGCGCCATCTTGTAATGACGGAAGCGTGGGAATGTGTGGGCGGCGCCCCACATCTCCCCCTATCTTTTATACTTTGAGCAAAGTAGGACACCCATATTAGGAGGGCGTAGATAGAGGTCAAATCCTCATTAAGGTGTATAAAGACCATGTACAGGAGTAACCGCTAGGCCTTTTGTAGCCCGCAGTACACCTGACCTGTCACTCTGCCGTTTTTCTGAGGGAGGGACACTGGGGCAGGAAACCCTCATACAAATGGCTTATCTCCCGGAGAATACCCCGCGACCAGGGGTTTCTCAGTGCGATGCTAAGCTCGGCATCCCTCATGGGCTGCTCAAACCAGACACTCTAATCCTGTGCAATGAACCGAAGTTCTAGGAGTGCAAGAGCTGTCTGGCCGGCGACCTACTGCTTAAGCAAAGACAAACAGATATCGGCTGATGCTGCATGTTCTAGAGCGACAGGCGCTTGGGCAGTAACCACCTTGTCTCTTTTTTGTTTGGGCCTCGAGCTTACAAACCAGCCAGAGAAGCAACGTAAGTCCGCAGCAAAGGATTGCTCCCAAGAGTCCCACCCCCACCCAAGTTAGTATCGGGGGTGAAAAGGTTAGGGGAGACTGTAGCATCAGGTTCCGCTGGAATTGGTTTCAGGACTGCCGACAGAATCGCCCATCTCGTCTCTTCTCTGGCTCTCTGGTTCCACCGCGTCAGGAGCAGGGCTGTCATCAGGAGTCTCTGCCGTTTTTCGCGTGAGCCTCTCGGGAACCCAGAAAGGATTATTTTCATCCTGAGGAAAAACACAAACAGCTCCCCTGGATCTTATCAACACAAGATCCGGTCCTTTCCATTCATTAGTTATGACATCTTTCCATTTTACCATCTCTTTTGGTTTATCCATGGGTAGGCAATGCCTTTCAGCTGCCGTATGGCCATGGTCATCAAGATTTAAAAAGTTTAAGGTGAACAGTGCCATGGATATTGCTGTCCTAGGCACGGGGGGCAAGGCCTGCATAACCCCCCCTTTCTGTTTTATTAGATATGATTTAAGAGTGCGGTGAGCACGTTCCACAATACCTTGTCCTTGTGGATTATACGGCAAACCTGTAAGATGAGTCACAGCCATCTGGCTACAAAATTGTTGAAATTTTTGTGAGGTAAAAGCCGGCCCGTTGTCTGTCTTTAAGAACTTTGGCTTACCCCAGGCACTCCAAGCCTCCAAGCAATGTTGGATGGCATGTGAGGCCTTTTCTCCAGATAAGGGAGTGGCTACAATTATTCCTGAACAGGTATCAATGGATACATGTACATATTGCAGCTTACCAAAGGCGGGGACATGGGTAACGTCCATTTGCCATATTTGAAGAGGCTGGATGCCCCGAGGATTAACCCCCGAGTGGGGCGCAGGCAGAAACTGACTGCAATTTTGGCAATTGACAACAATATCGCGAGCCTGTTTTCTGGAAATGGAAAAGCGGCGCCGCAAAGTTTCGGAAGTTACATGAAAGTTTTTGTGAAAACTTTTAGCAGCCTCTAGCGGCGAAGACATGGCTATAGCAATTATTTTTGTAGCCCTGTCTGCCAAATCATTGCCTTTAGCCATAGGTCCTGGCAATCCAGAATGAGCTCTAATGTGAGTAATATAAAAGGGCGATCTTCTGGCTAGAAGGCAATTTTGAATTTGCGCAAAAATTGAGGCAACTCTGCTAGACGGTTTAATAATGCCAGCCGCCTCAAGCAAATTGACAGCATTAACAACATAAGATGAATCAGACACTATATTTATAGGCTCCGAAAAACGTTGTAAAACCTCAAGAACCACTAAGCATTCTACCACCTGTGGGGAGGTTTCTGTGTACTGCCTCGAGTAGACCTGACCGTTAACCACAAAAGCCCCCAGCCCAGTTTTGGAACCGTCAGTGTAAATAACTAACCCTTCTTTTAGGGGACTACAGGACGTTACTTTGGGAAAAACTACAGGTTGAGTTAAAGCAAACTGTAAAATTGGGTGTTTTGGGTAATGATTATCTATTTTTCCTGAAAAGGAAGTGACTAAGATAGCCCAATCATTTGAAGTGGCAGCAAGAGTGGAAACCTGCATGGCATTATAGGGAACAATTAACAGCTGTGGCTCGCTGCCAAAATGCGTGATGGCAGATTTTAGCCCCCTCAGCGCTAATTGCGCCACAGCATCTGGATACCAGTCAATTATTTTAGCTGGCGAGGCATTAGGATGCACCCATAATAAGGGCCCTTGCTGCCAAAGTACTGCAGTAGGGAGCCGGTTTGTTTTAAAAACACATAATGAGAAAGGTTTATCATAATCCATGCGAACCAATTGTGCATCCTGTATAGCTTCTTCTACCAACTGTAACGCTCTTTCTGCTTGCGGGGTCAAACTTCTAGGTGAGGAAACATGTGGATCTCCTTCTAAAACATCGAATAAGGGTTTAAGTTCAGCAGAAGGAATCTTAAGAAAAGGTCTAAGCCAATTAATGTCTCCCAGTAATTTTTGAAAATCATTAAGAGTGTGGAGGTGATCCCTTCTTATCTCGAGCTTTTGAGGGACAATCTTATCAGTGAATAAATACCACAGACCCTAGGAATTGACCAGTATCAAAAATCTGGAGCTTTTCTGTGGCAATATATAGGCCCTTACTTTTTAGGGCCTGTAACAATATAGGAAATGCCTCTTTTAAAATCATCAAATTTTTGTGGCATAATGCAAGACGCACCTGTTTCTTTACTCTCTCTGGGAGGAATGAGAAGGCTTTTAAAGGTGCGCGTGTCTCATAAGGAGGGGCTACTGGTAAAGGAGGCACTGTCGGGACAACTGGGGACAAGCGCGTGGGCCTATACTGCTCGTCAGGATAATATCCTTTTTCCTCATAACTAGCTGCTCCTTCATCTACCCCTGCCTCCTCTTCTGGGTCTAAGCCTTCTCGCTCATAATCATCATCTGAAGTCTCGAGGCTATCAATGTTAAGGGCCTCAAAGTCTTCTACAGGGTACAAGCTGACTCCCCTTTTCCTAACATTAGAGGGCATAAAAGAATGAAAATCTGAGGGTTTCTGGGTTACTGCTCTCCCGCTGTACAGCGCTTCTGGAGGTCCTTTTTCCTTAGGGGGATAATACCTTTTCCTGCGCGCGCCCATTCTCTCACTCTGTTCGGCTTCTGATAGCCTATCCTGCGCTTCACTCAATACCTCTTGCCCCGCAGCGACGGCGGGCCTACAACTCTCATCTCTTAAACAATTTTGTACCATCGTCCAAATGGCCATGGTTCCGGGCCCGAGGTTTCCAGCATTCTGTGCACAGTTTAATTCTCTACCCAATCTGTTCCATGAGGCTGGTGAGAGAGACCCCGAAACTGCAAACCAAGGGGCCGTTCGCTCAACCTCTCTTACAAAACGCTGCAAGATGCGGGTGGGCAATTCTAAATCTCTCTGCTTAAGAATTGACTGCAGGGCTGTAATGGTCGAGTGTGAAGAGCCCATCACAGCGATGTAATGCCCGCGGCTTATTCGCGTGGCGGCCCAAGGCGAAACTGAAAGGCAAGTCTCAGCGCGTTCTCGCTTTTTTTTTTATCTACAAAGACTTATGGAACGCAGGGGTGCCTCTGCTTATCTACGTCCGACTTAAGCACAAAATTAACACCAGCCCCGCTGGACACAGAGGAAATTAAGAGGAAGAGAATAAAAACTGCACTGACGAAGACCGGAGCCTCTACAGACCCTTCACACGGCCGTGGAAGATTTAAACCAAATTAAAGAAAGATCCAGGATCAGACATACCTTGCCGAACTAATCTCCCCGCAGTTCTGAATTCTGTGGTGCAGACGATGGAGTGGTCGAATTTCCCGGGTTTGAGGCACCAGATGTCCCGCGCAACCGTCTCGCCTGCAAGAACGACGCGGCACACAAA
>NC_137980.1:60241773-60251773 GCF_963924665.1 Micromys minutus | reverse complement strand
TAAACCATAACCTTAAACCCTAAACCCTAAATCTAACAATAAACCTAAACCTAACCCTAAATCTAACCCTAACCCTAACCCTAACCCTAAACCTAAACCTGACCCTAACCCTAACCCTAATCCTAACACTAATCATAACCCAAACACTAACCCTAACCCTAACTCTAAACCTAACCCTAAACCTCACACTATCCCTAATCCTAACACTAAACCCTAAACTTTAAATCTAACCCTAACCCTAACCCTACCCTTAACCCTAACCCTAACCCTATCCCTAAACCTAACTTTGACCCTAATCCTAACAGTAACCCTATTTCTATTCTAACCCTAACACTAGTCCTAAACTAAAACCTAACCCCCTAATAATAACCCTAACACTAAACCTAACCCTAACCCTAACCCTAACCCTAACCCTAACACTAACCCCTAACACCTAACACTAACCCTAATCCTAACCCCTAACCCTAACCCTAACCCTAACCCTAACCCTAACCCTAACCCTAACCCTAACCCTATCCCTAACCCTAACCCTTACCCTAACACTAACACTAACCTTAACCCTAACCCTAACCTTAACCCTCACCCTAACCCTCACCTTAACCCTAAACCTAACCCTAACACTAACCCTAACACCCTAAATCCTAAACCCTAAACCCCGAAAAACCCTAAACACTAATTCCAAAAGCACCCTAAACCCTAAACTATAAACACTAAACGCTAAAAAACCCTAAACCCTAAACCCTAAACACTAAATTCTAAACAAGCCTAAACCCTAAAACCATTAACACTATACCCTAAACAACCCTAAACCCTTAACCCTAAACATTATACCCTAAACCCTAAAACTCTATACAACCTTAAACCCTAAACCTTAAAATATCCTAAATCATAAATCCTGAACAACCCTAAACACTAAATTATAAACAACCCTAAAAAAGCCTAAACAACTCTAAACGCTAAAACCTAAACAACCCTAACCATTAAACAATCTTAAACGCTAAATTCTATACCCTAAACCTAAACCACCCTAAAACTTAAACAATCCTAAACCCTAAACCTTAACCCATAAACCCTAAATTTTAAACCATAAATCTAAGAATAACCATAACCCTAAACCTAACCCTAAACCTAAACCTAACCATAACCCCAACCCTAACCTTAACCCCATAACCCTAACCCTAACCTTAAGCCTAACATAACCCCATAACCCTAACTCTATCCCTAACTCTAACCCTAATACTAACCCTAACCCTAACCCTAACCCTAACCCTAACCCTAACCCTAACCCTAACCACTTAACCTTAATCCCTAAATCCTAAACCCTGAACAACCCTAAATCATAAACCCTGAACAACCCTAAATCATAAACCCTGAATAACCCTAAACACTAACCTCTAAACAACCCTAAACAACCCTAATCACTAAACCATAAACAACCCTAACCACTAAACCCAAAAAACCCTATACCCTAAACCTTAAACACTAAACCCTAAATAACCCTAAACCCTAAACTATTAATACTATACCCTAAACAACACTAAACAATAAACCCAAAACAACCCTAAAACCTAAACCTTAAACACTAAACCTTAAACAACCCTAAACCCTAAACACTAAACCCTAAACAACCCTAAACTTTTAACCCTAAACACTATACCCTAAACAACCCTAAACCTTAAACAATCCTAAACTCTAAACCCTAAACCCTTAACCTAAACCACCCTAAATCTTAAACAATCATAAACCCTTAACCTTAAACCCTAAACACTAAACCCTAAACCCTAAACCTAACAATAACCATAACCCTAACCCTAACCTCTAACCCTTACCCTAACCCTATCCCTAACCCTAATCCTAACCTTAACTATAACCCTAACCCTAACCCTAACCCTAACCCTAACCCTAAACCTAATCCTAACCCCAACCTTAACCCTAATCCTAACCCTAACCCTTACCCTAACCCTAACCGTAACCATAACACTAAACTCTAAACCCTAAACCTAATCCACCCTAAACCTTAAACAATCCTAAACCATAAACCTTAGACCCTAAATCCTAAATCTAACAATAAACCTAAACCTAACCCTAAATCTAACCCTAACCCTAACTCTAACCCTAAACCCTCCCTGACCCTAACCCTAACCCTAACCCTAACCCTAACCCTAACCCTAAACCTAACCCTGACCTTAATCCTAACACTAACCCTATTTCTAATTCTAACCCTAACACTAATCCTAAACTTAAACCTAACCCCCTAATAATAACCCTAACCCTAACACTAACCCTAACCCCTAACCCTAACCCTAACCCAAACCCTAACCTAACCCTAACCCTAAACCTAACCCTAACCCAAACCCTAAAACTAACCCCCTAACTTTTACCCTAACCATAACCCTAACCCTAACCATTACCATAAACCTAACCCTAACCCTAACCCCATCCCTAACCCTAACCCTAACCGTAACCATAACACTAAACTCTAAACCCTAAACCTAATCCACCCTAAACCTTAAACAATCCTAAACCATAAACCTTAAACCCTAAACCCTAAATCTAACAATAAACCTAAACCTAACCCTAAATCTAATCCTAACCCTATCCCTAACCCTAAACCTAAACCTGACCCTAACTCTAACCCTAATCCTAACACTAACCATAACCCTAACCCTAACACTAACCCTAACCTTAACCCTAACTCTAACCCTAACCCTAACCCTAACTCTAACCCTAACCCTAACCCTAACCATAACCATAATACTAAACTCTAAACCCTAAAGCTAATCCACCCTAAACCTTAAACAATCCTAAACCATAACCTTAAACCCTAAACCCTAAATCTAACAATAAACCTAAACCTAACCCTAAATCTAACCCTAACCCTAACCCTAACCCTAAACCTAAACCTGACCCTAACCCTAACCCTAATCCTAACACTAATCATAACCCAAACACTAACCCTAACCCTAACTCTAAACCTAACCCTAAACCTCACACTATCCCTAATCCTAACACTAAACCCTAAACTTTAAATCTAACCCTAACCCTAACACTACCCTTAACCCTAACCCTAACCCTATCCCTAAACCTAACTTTGACCCTAATCCTAACAGTAACCCTATTTCTATTCTAACCCTAACACTAGTCCTAAACTAAAACCTAACCCCCTAATAATAACCCTAACACTAAACCTAACCCTAACCCTAACCCTAACCCTAACCCTAACACTAACCCCTAACCCCTAACACTAACCCTAATCCTAACCCCTAACCCTAACCCTAACCCTAACCCTAACCCTAACCCTAACCTAACCCTAACCCTAACCCTAACCCTAACCCAAACCCTAACACTAACCCCCTAACTTTTACCCTAACCATAACCCTAACCCTAACCATTACCATAAACCTAACCCTAACCCTAACCCCATCCCTAACCCTAACCCTAACCATAACCATAACACTAAACTCTAAACCCTAAACCTAATCCATTCTAAATCTTAAACAATCCTAAACCATAAACCTTAAACCCTAAACCCTAAATCTAACAATAAATCTAAACCTAACTGTAAATCTAACCCTAACACTATCCCTAACCCTAAACCTAACCCTGACCCTAACCCTAACCCTAATCCTAACACTAACCATAACCCTAACCCTAACACTAACCCTAACCTTAACCCTAACCCTAACCCTAACCCTAACCCTAACTCTAACCCTAACCCTAACCCTAACCGTAACCATAATACTAAACTCTAAACCCTAAACCTAATCTATCCTAAACCTTAAACAATCCTAAACCTTAAACCTTAAACCTTAAACCCTAAATCTAACAATAAACCTAAACCTAACCCTAAATCTATCCCTAACCCTAACCCTAACCCTAAACCTAAACCTGACCCTAACCCTAACCCTAATAATAACACTAATCATAACCCAAACACTAACCCTAACCCTAACCCTAAACCTAACCCTAAACCTCACACTATCCCTAATCCTAACACTAAACCCTAAACTTTAAATCTAACCCTAACCCTAACCCTACCCTTAACCCTAACCCTAACCATATCGCTAAACCTAACCCTGACCCTAATCCTAACACTAACCCTATTTCTAATTCTAACCCTAACACTAATCCTAAACTAAAACGTAACCCCCTAATAATAACCCTAACACTAAACCTAACCCTAACCCTAACCCTAACCCTAACCCTAACACTAACCCCTAACCCCTAACACTAACCCTAACCCTAACCCCTAACCCTAACCCTAACCCTAACCCTAACCCTAACCCTATCCCTAACCCTAACCCTTACCCTAACACTAACACTAACCTTAACCCTAACCTAACCTTAACCCTCACCCTAACTTTCACCTTAACCCTAAACCTAACCCTAACACTAACCCTAACACACTAAATCCTAAACCCTAAACCCCGAAAAACCCTAAACACTAATTTAAAGCACCCTAAACCCTAAACTATAAACACTAAACGCTAAAAAACCCTAAACCCTAAACCCTAAACACTAAACCCTAAACAAGCCTAAACCCTAAAACCATTAACACTATACCCTAAACAACCCTAAACCCTTAACCCTAAACATTATACCCTAAAACCTAAAACACTATACAACCTTAAACCCTAAACCTTAAAATATCCTAAATCATAAATCCTGAACAACCCTAAACACTAAATTATAAACAACCCTAAAAAACCCTAAACAACTCTAAACGCTAAAACCTAAACAACCCTAACCATTAAACAATCTTAAACGCTAAATTCTATACCCTAAACCTAAACCACCCTAAAACTTAAACAATTCTAAACCCTAAACCTTAAACCATAAACCCTAAATTTTAAACCATAAATCTAAGAATAACCATAACCCTAACCCTAACCCTAAACCTAAACCTAACCCTAACCCCAACCCTAACCTTAACCCCATAACCCTAACCCTAACCTTAAGCCTAACATAACCACATAACCCTAACCCTAACCCTAACCCTAACCCTAACCCTAACCCTAACCTTAACCCTAACCCTAACCCCTTAACCTTAATCCCTAAATCCTAAACCCTGAACAACCATAAATCCTAAACCCTGAACAACCCTAAATCATAAACTCTGAATAACCCTAAACACTAACCTCTAAACAACCCTAAACAACCCTAATCACTAAACCATAAACAACCCTAAACACTAAACCCTAAACAACCCTATACCCTAACTTTAAACACTAAACCCAAAATAACCCTAAACCCTAAACCATTAACACTATACCCTAAACAACACTAAACACTAAACCCAAAACAACCCTAAAACCTAAACCTTAAACACTAAACCTTAAACAACCCTAAACCCTAAACACTAAAACCTAAACAACCCTAAACTTTAAACCCTAAACACTATACCCTAAACAACCCTAAACCTTAAACAATCCTAAACTCTGAACCCTAAACCCTTAACCTAAACCATCCTAAATCTTAAACAATCCTAAACCATAACCTTAAACCCTAAACACTAAACCCTAAACCCTAAATCTAACAATAACCATAACCCTAACCCTAACCCCTAACCCTTACCCTAACCCTAACCCTAACCCTAATCCTAACCCTAACCCTAACTTTAACCCTAACCCTAACCCTAACCCTAAACCTAATCCTAAACCTAATCCTAACCCTAACCTTAACCCTAATCCTAACCCTAACCCTAACCCTAACCCTAACCCTAACCCTAACCCTAACCCTAAACCTAATCCTAACACTAACCATAACCCAAACACTAACCCCAACCCTAAACCTAAACCTAACCCTAACCCTAAACCTCACACTAACACTAATCCTAACACTAAACCTTAAACTTTAAATCTAACCCTAACCCTAACCCTACCCCTAACCCTAACCCTAACCCTATCCCTAAACCTAACCCTGACCCTAGTCCTAACACTAACACTATTTCTAATTCTAACACTAACACAAATCCTAAATTTAAACCTAACTCCCTAATAATAACCCTAACCCTAAACCTAACCCTAACCCTAACCTTAACTCTAACCCTAACCCTAACCCTATCCTTAACACTAACCTAAACCCTAACCCCCCCAAACCTAACCTTAACCCTAACCCTAACCCTAACCGTAACTCTAACCCTAACCCTAACCGTAACTCTATCCCTAACCCTAACACTAACCCTAACCCTAACCCTAACCCTAACCCTAACCCTAACCCTAACCCTAACCCTAACCCTAACCCTAACTCTAACCCTAACCATAACCATAACACTAAACTCTAAACCCTAAACCTAATCCACCCTAAACCTTAAACAATCCTAAACCATAAACCTTAAACCCTAAACCCTAAATCTAACAATAAACCTAAACCTAACCCTAAATCTAACACTAACCCTAACCGTAAACCTAAACCTACCCCTGACCCTAATCCAAAGTCTAATCCTAAAAATAACCATAACCCAAACAAAGACTAACCCTAACACCAAACCTAACCCTAACCCTAAACCTCACACCTACCCTATCCCTAACCCTAACCCTAACCCTAACCCTAACCCTAACCCTAACACTATCCCTAACCCCTAAAACTAACCCTAACCCTAACCCCTAACCCTAACCCTAACCCTAACCCTAACCCTAACCCTAACCCTAACCCTATCCCTAACCCTAACCCTTATCCTAACACTAACACTAACCTTAACCCTAACCCTAACCTTAACCCTCATCCTAACCCTCACCCTAACCCTAAACCTAACCCTAAAACCCTAAATCCTAAACCCTAAACCCAGAAAAACCCTAAAAACTAATTCCAAAAGCACCCTAAACCCTAAACTCTAAACACTAAACGCTAAAAAACCCTAAACACTAAACCCTAAACACTAAACCCTAAACAAGCCTAAACCCTAAAACCATTAACACTATACCCTAAACAACCCTAAACTCTTAACCCTAAACATTATAGCCTAAACCCTAAAACACTATACAACCTTAAACCCTAAACCTTAAAATATCCTAAATCATAAATCCTGAACAACCCTAAACACTAAATCATAAACAACCCTAAAAAACCCTAAACAACTCTAAACGCTAAAACATAAACAACCCTAAACATTAAACAATCTCAAACGCTAAACCCTATACCCTAAACCTAAACCACCCTAAAACTTAAACAACCCTAAACCCTGAACCTTAAACCATAAACCCTAAATTGTAAACCATAAATCTAAGAATAACCATAACCCTAACCCTAACCCTAAACCTAAACCTAACCCTAACACCAACCCTAAGCTTAACCCCATAACCCTAACCCTAACCTTAAGCCTAACATAACCCCATAACCCTAACTCAAACCCTAACTCTAACCCTAATGCTAACCCTAACCCTAACACTAACCCTAACCCTAACCCCTTAACCTTGATCCCTAAATCCTAAACCCTGAACAACCATAAATCCTAAACCCTGAACAACCCTAAATCATAAACCCTGAATAACCCTAAACACTAACCTCTAAACAACCCTAAACAACACTAATCACTAAACCATAAACAACCCTAAACACTAAAACCTAATCAACCCTATACCCTAAACCTTAAACACTAAACCCTAAATAACCCTAAACCCTAAACCATTAACACTATACCCTAAACAACACTAAACACTAAACCCAAAACAACCCTAAAACCTAAACCTTAAACACTAAACCTTAAACAATCCTGAACCCTAAACACTAAATCCTAAACAACCCTAAACTTTTAACCCTAAACACTATACCCTAAAAAACCCTAAACCTTAAACAATCCTAAACTCTAAACCCTAAACCCTTAACCTAAACCACCCTAAATCTTAAACAATCATAAACCCTAAACCTTAAACCCTAAACACTAAACCCTAAATCCTAAACCTAACAATAACCATAACCCTAACCCTAATCCCTAACCCTTACCCTAACCCTAACTCTAACCCTAATCCTAACCCTAACCCTAACCCTAACCCTAACCCTAACCCTAACCCTAAACCTAATCCAAACCCTAATCTTAACCCTAATCCTAACCCTAACCCTAACCCTAACCCTAACCGTAACCATAACACTAAACTCTAAACCCTAAACCTAATCCACCCTAAACCTTAAACAATCCTAAACCATAAACCTTAGTTAGACCCTAAATCCTAAATCTAACAATAAACCTAAACCTAACCATAAATCTAACCCTAAACCTAACCCTAACCCTAAACCCTCCCTGACCCTAACCCTAACCCTAACCCTAACCCTAACCCTAAACCTAACCCTGACCCTAATCCTAACACTAACCCTATTTCTAATTCTAACCCTAACAATAATCCTAAACTTAAACCTAACCCCCTAATAATAACCCTAACCCTAACACTAACCCTAACCCCTAACCCTAACCCTAAACCTAACCCTAACCCTAACCTAACCCTAACCCTAACCCTAACCCTAACCCTAACACTAACCCCTAACCCTTATCCTAACCCTAACCCTAACCCTAACCATTACCCTAACCCTAACCCTAACCCTAACCCTAACACTAACCGTAACCATAACACTAAACTCTAAACCCTAAACCTAATCCACCCTAAACCTTAAAAAATCCTAAACCATAAACCTTAAACCCTAAACCCTAAATCTAACAATAAACCTAAACCTGACCCTAAATCTAACCCTAACCCTAACCCTAACCCTAAACCTAACCCTGACCCTAACCCTAACACTAATCCTAACACTAACCATAACCCTAACCCTAACCCTAACCCTAACCTTAACCCTAACCCTAACCCTAACCCTAACCCTAACCCTAACCTTAACCTTAACCTAAACCCTAACCCCCCCAACCCTAACCTTAACCCTAACCCTAACCCTAACCGTAACTCTAACCCTAACCCTAACCGTAACTCTATCCCTAACCCTAACACTAACCCTAACCCTAACCCTAACCCTAACCCTAACCCTTAACCTAATCCTAACCCTAACCTTAACCCTAATCCTAACCTTAACCCTAACCCTAACCGTAACCATAACACTAAACTCTAAACCCTGAACCTAATCCACCCTAAAACTTAAACAATCCTAAACCATAAACCTTAGACCCTAAATCCTAAATCTAACAATAAACCTAAACCTAACCCTAAATCTAACCCTAACCCTAACCCTAACCCTAAACCCTCCCTGACCCAAACCCTAACCCTAACCCTAACCCTAACCCTAAACCTAACCTTGACCCTAATCCTAACACTAACCTTATTTCTAATTCTAACCCTAACAATAATCCTAAACTTAAACCTAACCCCCAATAATAACCCTAACCCTAACACTAACCCTAACCCCTAACCCTAACCCTAAACCTAACCCTAACCCTAACCTAATCCTAACCCTAACCCTAACCCTAACACTAACCCCTAACCCTTATCCTAACCCTAACCCTAACCCTAACCATTACCCTAACCCTAACCCTAACCCTAACCCTAACCCTAACCCTAACACTAACCGTAACCATAAAACTAAACTCTAAACCCTAAACCTAATCCACCCTAAACCTTAAAAAATCCTAAACCATAAACCTTAAACCCTAAACCCTAAATCTAACAATAAACCTAAACCTGACCCTAAATCTAACCCTAACCCTAACCCTAACCCTAAACCTAACCCTGACCCTAACCCTAACACTAATCCTAACACTAACCATAACCCTAACCCTAACCCTAACCCTAACCTTAACCCTAACCCTAACCCTAACCATAACCCTAACCCTAACCTTAACCTTAACCTAAACCCTAACCCCCCCAACCCTAACCTTAACCCTAACCCTAACCCTAACCGTAACTCTAACCCTAACCCTAACCGTAACTCTATCCCTAACCCTAACACTAACCCTAACCCTAACCCTAACCCTAACCCTAACCCTTAACCTAATCCTAACCCTAACCTTAACCCTAATACTAACCTTAACCCTAACCCTAACCGTAACCATAACACTAAACTCTAA
>NC_137980.1:60231773-60234273 GCF_963924665.1 Micromys minutus | reverse complement strand
CCCTAAACTTTTAACCCTAAACACTATACACTAAACAACCCTAAACCTTAAACAATCCTAAACTCTAAACCCTAAACCCTTAACCTAAACCACCCTAAATCTTAAACAATCATAAACCCTAAACCTTAAACCCTAAACACTAAACCCTAAACCCTAAACCTAACAATAACCATAACCCTAACCCTAACCCCTAACCCTTACCCTAACCCTAACCCTAACCCTAACCCTATTCCTAACCCTAAACCTAACCCTAACCCTAACCCTAACCATAACCTAACCCTAACCCTAACCATAACCCTAACCCAAACCCTAAAACTAACCCCCTAATTTTACCCTAACCCTAACCCTAACCGTAACCCTAACCATTACCATAAACCTAACCCTAACCCTAACCCCATCCCTAACCCTAACCCTAACCGTAACCATAACAGTAAACTCTAAACCCTAAACCTAATCCACCCTAAACCTTAAACAATCCTAAACCATAAACCTTAAACCCTAAACCCTAAATCTAACAATAAATCTAAACCTAACCCTAAATCTAACCCTAACCCTATCCCTAACCCTAAACCTAACCCTGACCCTAACCCTAACCCTAATCCTAACACTAACCATAACCCTAACCCTAACACTAACCCTAACCTTAACCCTAACCCTAACCCTAACCCTAACCCTAACTCTAACCCTAACCCTAACCCTAACCGTAACCATAATACTAAACTCTAAACCCTAAACCTAATCTACCCTAAACCTTAAACAATCCTAAACCTTAAACCTTAAACCGTAAACTCTAAATCTAACAATAAACCTAAACCTAACCCTAAATCTATCCCTAACCCTAACCCTAACCCTAAACCTAAACCTGACCCTAACCCTAACCCTAATAATAACACTAATCATAACCCAAACAGTAACCCTAACCCTAAACCTAAACCTAACCCTAAAACTCACACTATCCCTAATCCTAACACTAAACACTAAACTATAAATCTAACCCTAACCCTAACCCTACCCTTCACCCTAACCCTAACCATATCGCTAAACCTAACCCTGACCCTAATCCTAACACTAACCCTATTTCTAATTCTAACCCTAACACTAATCCTAATCTAAAACGTAACCCCCTAATAATAACCCTAACACTAAACCTAACCCTAACCCTAACCCTAACCCTAACACTAACCCCTAACCCCTAACACTAACCCTAACCCTAACCCCTAACCCTAACCATAACCCAAACCCTAATCTTAACCCTAACCCTAACCCTAACCCTAACCCTATCCCTAACCCTAACCCTTACCCTAACACTAACACTAACCTTAACCCTAACCCTAACCTTAACCCTCACCCTAACCCTCACCTTAACCCTAAACCTAACCCTAACCCTAACCCTAACACCCTAAATCCTAAACCCTAAACCCCGAAAAACCCTAAACACTAATTCCAAAGGCACCCTAAACCCTTAACCCTAAACATTATACCCTAAACCCTAAAACACTATACAACCTTAAACCCTAAACCTTAAAATATCCTTAATCATAAATCCTGAACAACCCTTAACACTAAATCATAAACAACCCTAAAAAACCCTAAACAACTCTAAACGCTAAAACCTAAACAACCCTAAACATTAAACAATCTTAAACGCTAAACCCTATACCCTAAACCTAAACCACCCTAAAACTTAAACAATCCTAAACCCTAAACCTTAAACCATAAACCCTAAATTTTAAACCATAAATCTAAGAATAACCATAACCATAACCCTAACCCTAAACCTAAACCTAACCCTAACCCCAACCCTAACCTTAACCCCATAACCCTAACCCTAACCTTAAGCCTAACATAACCCCATAACCCTAACTCTAAGCCTAACTCTAACCCTAACGCTAACCCTAACCCTAACCCCTTAACCTTAATCCCTAAATCCTAAACCCTGAACAACCATAAATCCTAAACCCTGAACAACCCTAAATCATAAACCCTGAATAACCCTAAACACTAACCTCTAAACAACTCTAAACAACCCTAATCACTAAACCATAAACAACCCTAAACACTAAACCCTAAACAACCCTATACCCTAAACCTTAAACACTAAACCCTAAATAACCCTAAACCCTAAACCATTAACACTATACCCTAAACAACACTAAACATTAACCCAAAACAACCCTAAAACCTAAACCTTAAACACTAAAACTTAAACAACCCTAAACCCTAAACACTAAAGCCTAAACAACCCTAAACTTTTAACCCTAAACACTATACCCTAAACAACCCTAAACCTTAAACAATCCTAAACTCTAAACCCTAAACCCTTAACCTAAACCACCCTAAATCTTAAACAATCCTAAACCCTAAACCTTAAACCCTAAACACTAAACCCTAAATCCTAAACCTAACAATAACCATAACCCTAACCCTAACCCCTAACCCTTACCCTAACCCTAACTCTAACCCTAATCCTAAACCTAACCCTAACCCTAACCCTTACCCT
>NC_137980.1:60156773-60226773 GCF_963924665.1 Micromys minutus | reverse complement strand
TAATCCACCCTAAACCTTAAACAATCCTAAACCATAAACCTTAAACCCTAAACCCTAAATCTAACAATAAACCTAAACCTAACCCTAAATCTAACCCTAACCCTATCCCTAAACCTAAACCTAACCCTGACCCTAACCCTAACCCTAATCCTAACACTAACCATAACCCTAACCCTAACACTAACCCTAACCTTAACCCTAACCCTAACCCTAACCCTAACCCTAACCCTAACTCTAACCCTAACCCTAACCCTAACCGTAACCATAATACTAAACTCTAAACCCTAAACCTAATCCACCCTAAACTTTAAACAATCCTAAACCATAAACCTTAAACCCTAAACCCTAAATCTACAATAAACCTAAACCTAACCCTAAATCTAACCCTTAACCTAACCCTAACCCTAAACCTAAACCTGACCCTAACCCTATCCCTAATCCTAACACTAATCATAACCCAAACACTAACCCTAACCCTAACCCTAAACCTAACCCTAAACCTCACACTATCCCTAATCCTAACACTAAACCCTAAACTTTAAATCTAACCCTAACCCTAACCCTACCTTTAACACTAACCCTAACCCTATCCCTAAACTTAACCCTGACCCTAATCCTAACACTAACCCTATTGCTAATTCTAACCCTAACACTAATCCTAAACTAAAACCTAACCCCCTAATAATAACCCTAACACTAAACCTAACCCTAACCCTAACCCCAACCCTATCCCTAACCCTAACCCTTACCCTAACACTAACACTAACCTTAACCCTAACCCTAACCTTAACCCTCACCCTAACCCTCACCTTAACCCTAAACCTAACCCTAACACTAACCCTAACACCCTAAATCCTAAACCCTAAACCCCGAAAAACCCTAAACACTAATTTAAAGCACCCTAAACCCTAAACTATAAACACTAAACGCTAAAAAAACCCTAAACCCTAAACCCTAAACACTAAACCCTAAACAAGCCTAAACCCAAAAACCATTAACACTATACCCTAAACAACCCTAAACCCTTAACCCTAAACATTATACCCTAAACCCTAAAACACTATACAACCTTAATTCTAAACCTTAAAATATCCTAAATCATAAATACTGAACAACCCTAAACACTAAATTATAAACAACCCTAAAAAACCCTAAACAACTCTAAACGCTAAAACCTAAACAACCCTAACCATTAAACAATCTTAAACGCTAAATTCTATACCCTAAACCTAAACCACCCTAAAACTTAAACAATCCTAAACCCTAAACCTTAAACCATAAACCCTAAATTTTAAACCATAAATCTAAGAATAACCATAACCCTAACCCTAACCCTAAACCTAAACCTAACCCTAACCCCAACCCTAACCTTAACCCTATAACCCTAACCCTAACCTTAAGCCTAACATAACCCCATAACCCTAACTCTAACCCTAACTCTTACCCTAATGCTAACCCTAACCCTAACCCTAACCCTAACCCCTTAACCTTAATCCCTAAATCCTAAACCCTGAACAACCATAAATCCTAAACCCTGAACAACCCTAAATCATAAACCCTGAATAACCCTAAACACTAACCTCTAAACAACCCTAAACAACCCTAATCACTAAACCATAAACAACCCTAAACACTAAACCCTAAACATCCCTATACCCTAAACCTTAAACACTAAACTTTAAATAACCCTAAACCCTAAACCATTAACACTATACCCTAAACAACACTAAACACTAAACCCAAAACAACCCTAAAACCTAAACCTTAAACACTAAACCTTAAACAACCCTAAACCCCAAACACTAAACCCTAAACAACCCTAAACTTTCAACCCTAAACACTATACCCTAAAGAACCCTAAACTTTAAACAATTCTAAACTCTAAACCCTAAACCCTTAACCTAAACCACCCTAAATCTTAAACAATCCTAAACCCTGAACCTTAAACCCTAAACACTAAACCCTAAACCCTAAACCTAACAATAACCATAACCCTAACCCTAACCCTAACCCCTAACCCCTAACACTAACCCTAACCCTAACCCCTAACCCTAACCCTAACCCTAACCCTAACCTTACCCTAACCCTAACCGTAACCCTAACCCTAACCCTAACCCTAACCTTAACCCTAACCCTAACCTTAACCCTAACCTTAACCCTAACCCCTAACCCTTACCCTAACCCTAACCCTAACCCTAACCCTAACCCTAAACCTAACCCTAACCCTAACCCTAACCGTAACCCTAACCCTAACCCTAACCCTAACCCTAACCCTAACCCTAACCCTAACCCTAACTCTAACCCTAAATCTAACCCTAAACCTCACACTATCCCTAATCCTAACACTAAACCCTAAACTTTAAATCTAACCCTAACCCTAACCCTACCCTTAACCCTAACCCTAACTCTATCCCTAAACCTAACCCTGACCCTAATCCTAACACTAACCCTATTTCTAATTCTAACCCTAACACTAATCCTAAACTAAAACCTAACCCCCTAATAATAACCCTAACACTAAACCTAACCCTAACCCTAACCCTAACCCTAACACTAACACTAACGCCTAACCCCTAACACTAACCCTAACCCTAACCCCTAACCCTAACCCTAACCCTATCCCTAACCCTAACCCTTACCCTAACACTAACACTAACCTTAACCCTCACCCTAACCCTCACCTTAACCCTAAACCTAACCCTAACACTAACCCTAACACCCTAAATCCTAAACCCTAAACCCCGAAAAACCCTAAACACTAATTCCAAAAGCACCCTAAACCCTAAACTATAAACACTAAACGCTAAAAAACCCTAAACCCTAAACCCTAAACACTAAACCCTAAACAAGCCTAAACCCTAAAACCATTAACACTATACCCTAACCAACCCTAAACCCTTAACCCTAAACAGTATACCCTAAACAGTAAAACAATATACAACCTTAAACCCTAAACCTTAAAATATCCTAAATCATAAATCCTGAACAACCCTAAACACTAAATTATAAACAACCCTCAAAAACCCTAAACAGCTCTAAACGAAAAAACCTAAACAACCCTAACCATTAAACAATCTTAAACGCTAAATTCTATACCCTAAACCTAAACCACCCTAAAACTTAAACAATCCTAAACCCTAAACCTTAAACCATAAGCCCTAAATTTTAAACCATAAATCTAAAAATAACCATAACCCTAACCCTAACACTAAACTTAAACCTAACCCTAACCACAACCCTAACCTTAACCCCATAACCCTAACCTTAAGCCTAACATAACCCCATAACCCTAACTCTAAACCTAACTCTAACCCTAATGCTAACCCTAACACTAACACTAACCCTAACCCTAACACCTTATCCTTAATCCCCCAAGGGCCCTAAACAACGGCCCTACCAACGGCCCTAGCAACGGCCCTAGCAACGGCCCTAGCAACGGCCCTAGCAACGGCCCTAACAAGGGCCCTAACCACGGCCGTAGCAACGGCCCTAGCAACGGCCCTAACAACGCCCCTAGCAACGGCCCTAGCAACGGCCCTAGCAACGGCCCTAACAAGGGCCCTAGCAACGGCCCAAACAAGGGCCCTAACAAAGGCCCTAACAACGGCCCTAGCAACGGCCCTAGCAACGGCCCTAACAAGGGCCCTAACAACGGCCCAAACAAGGGCCCTAACAACGGCCCAAACAAGGGCCCTAACAATGGCCCTCACAACGGCCCTAGCAACGGCCCTAGCAACGGCCATACCAAGTGCCCTAGCAACGGACCTAACAAGGGCCCTAGCAACGGCCCTAGCAACGGCCCTAGCAATGGCCCTAGCAACGGCCCTAACAAGGGCCCTAGCAACGGCCCGAGCAACGGCCCTAGCAACGGCCCAAACAAGGGCTCTAGCAACGGCCCAAACAAGGGCCCTAGCAACGGCCCTAACAACGGCCCTAGCAACGGCCCTAATAAGGGCCCTAACAACGGCCCTAACAAGGGCCCTAACAACGGCCCTAGCAACGGCCCTAGCAACAGCTTTAGCAAAGGCCCTAACAAACGTACCTAGCAACGGCCCTAACCAGGGCCCTAGCAACGGCCCTAGCAACGGCCCTAACAACGGCCCTAGCAATGGCCCTAACAAGGGCCCTAGCAACGTCCCTAACAAAGGCCCTTGCAACGGCCCTAGCAACGGCCCTAGCAACGGCCCTAGCAATGGCCCTAGCAACGGCCCTAAAAACGGCCTTAGCAACGGCCCTAACAAGGGCCCTAGCAACGGGCCTAACTAGGGCCCTAGCAACGGCCCTAGAAACGGCCCTACCAAAGGCCCTAGCAACGGCCCTAACAAGGGCCCAAACAAAGGCCCTAACAACGGCCCTAACAACGGCCCTAGCAACGGCCCTAGCAACGGCCATAGCAACGGCCCTAACAAGGGCCCTAACAACGGCTCTAACAAAAGCCCTAGCAACGGCCCTAACAAGGGCCCTAACAACGGCCCTAGCAACGGCCCTAACAACGGCCCTAGCAACAACCCTAACAACGGCCCTAGCAACGGCCCTAGCAACGGCCCTAACAAGGGCCCTAAAAACGACCCTTGCAACGGCCGTAGCAACGGCCCTAGCAACGGCCCTAACAACGGCCCTATCAACGGCCCTAACAACGGCCCTTGCAACGGCCCTAGCAACGGCCCTAACAACGGCCCTAGCAATGGCTCTAACAACGGCCCAAGCAACGGCACTAACAACGGCCCTTGCAACTGCCCTAACAAAAGCCCTTGCACTGGCCCTAGCAACGGCCCTAGCAACGGCCCTAGCAACGGCCCTAGCAATGGCCCTAGCAAAGGCCCTAGCAACGGCCCTAACAAGGGCCCTAACAACGGCCCTAACAATGGCCCTAGCAACGGCCCTAGCAACGGGCCTAACAATGGCCCTAGCAACGGCCCTAAGAACGGCCCTAGCAACGGCCGTAACAACGGCCCTAGCAACGGCCCTAACAAGGGCCCTAGCAACGGCCCTAGCAACGGCCCTAGCAACGGCCCTAAAAATGGCCCTAGCAACGGCCCTAGCAACGGCCCTAGCAACGGACCTAACAACGGCCCTAGCAACGGCCCTAGCAACGGCCCTAGCAACGGCCCTAGCAACGGCCCTAGCAACGGCCCTAGCAACGGCCCAAGCAACGGCCCTAGCAACGGCCCTAACAAGGGCCCTAGCAACGGCCCTAGCAACGGCCGTAACAACGGCCCTTGAAACAGCCCTAGGAACAACCCTAGCAACGGCCCTAGCAACGGCCCTAGCAACGGCCCTAACAACGGCCCTAGCAACGGCCCTAAGAAGGGCCCTAGCAACGGCCCTAGAAACGGCCCTAGCAACGGCCCTAGCAATGGCCCTAACAAGGGCCCTAGCAACGGCCCTAGCAACGGCCCTAACAACGGCCCTTGCAACGGCCCTAGCAACGGCCCTAGCAACGGCCCTAGCAACGGCCCTAGCAACGGCCCTAGCAAAGGCCCTAGCAACGGCCCTAACAAGGGCCCTAGCAACGGCCCTAACAAGTGCCCTAGCAACGGCCCTAACAAGGGCCCTAGCAACGGCCCAAACAAGGGCCCTAGCAACGGCCCTAGCAACGGCCCTAGCAACGGCCCTAGCTACGGCCCTAGCAACGGCCCTAACAAGGGCCCTAGCAACGGCCCTAGCAACGGCCCTAGCAACGGCCCTAGCAACGGCCCTAGCAACGGCCCTAGCAACGGCCCTAGCAATGGCCCTAACAACGGCCCTAGCAACGGCCCTAGCAACGGACCTAACAACGGCCCTAGCAATGGCCCTAGCAACGGCCCTAGCAACGGCCCTAACGACGGCCCTAGCAACGGCCCTAGCGACGGCCCTAGCAACGCCCCAAGCAACGGCCCTAGCAACGGCCCTAGCAACGGCTTTAGAAACGGCCCTAGCAACGGCCCTAGCAACGGCCCTAACAAGGGCCCTAACAACGGCCCTAACAACGGCCCTAGCAACGGCCCTAGCAACGGCCCTAACAAAGGCCCTAGCAACGGCCCTAACAAGGGCCCTAGCAACGGCCCTAGCAACGGCCCTAGCAACGGCCCTAGCAACGGCCCTAGCAACGGCCCTTGCAACGGCCCTAGCAACGACCCTAGCAACGGCCCTAGCAACGGCCCTAGCAACGGCCCTAGCAAAGGCCCTAGCAACGGCCCTAGCAACGGCCCTAGCAACGGCCCTAACAAGGGCCCTAGCAACGGCCCTAACAAGGGCCCTAGCAACGGCCCTAGCAACGGCACTACCAACGGCCCTAGCTACGGCCCTAGCAACGGCCCTAACAAGGGCCCTAGCAATGGCCCTAGCAACGGCCCTAACAAGGGCCCTAGCAACGGCCTTAGCAACGGCCCTAAAAAGGGCCCTAGCAACGGCCCTAACAACGGCCCTTGCAATGGCCCTAGCAAAGGCCCTAGCAACGGCCCTAACGACGGCCCTAGCAACGGCCCTAGCAACGGCCCTAACAAGGGCCCTAGCAACGGCCCTAGCAACGGCCCTAGCAACGGACCTAACAACGGCCGTAGCAACGGCCCTAGCAACGGCCCTAGCAACGGCCCTAAAAAGGGCCCTAGCAACGGCCCTAACAATGGCCCTTGCAACGGCCCTAGCAACGGCCCTAACAAGGGCCCTAGCAACGGCCCTAACAAGGGCCCTAGCAACGGCCCTAACAAGGGCCCAAGTAACGGCCATAACAAGAGCCCTAGCAACGGCCCTAGCAACGGCCCTAACAAGGGCCCTAGCAACGGCCCTAGCAACGGCCCTAGCAACGGCCCTAGCAACGGCCCTAACAAGGGCCCTAGCAACGGCCCTAGAAACGGCCCTAGCAACGGCCCTAGCAATGGCCCTAACAAGGGCCCTAGCAACGGCCCTAGCAACGGCCCTAACAACGGCCCTAGCAACGGCCCTAACAATGGCCCTAGCAACGGCCCTAACAACGGCCCTAGAAACGGCCCTAGGAACAACCCTAGCAACGGCCCTAGCAACGGCCCTAGCAACGGCCCTAACAACGGCCCTAGAAACGGCCCTAACAAGGGCCCTAGCAACGGCCCAAACAAGGGCCCTAGCAACGGCCCAAACAAGGGCCCTAGCAACGGCCCTAACAACGGCCCTAGCAACGGCCGTAACAAGGGCCCTAGCAACGGCCCTAACAACGGCCCTAGGAACGGCCCTAACAACGGCCCTAGCAACGGCCCTAGCAACGGCCCTAGCAACGGCCCTAAAAAGGGCCCTAGCAACGGCCCTAACAAGGGCCCTAGCAACGGCCCTAACAACGGCCCTAGGAACGGCCCTAACAACGGCCCTAGCAACGGCCCTAGCAACGGCCCTAGCAACGGCCCTAAAAAGGGCCCTAGCAACGGCCCTAGCAACGGCCCTAGCTACGGCCCTAGCAACGGCCCTAACAAGGGCCCTAGCAACGGCCCTAGCAACGGCCCTAGCAACGGCCCTAACAAGGGCCCTAGCAACTGCCCTAGCAACGGCCCTAGCAACGGACCTAACAACGGCCGTAGCAACGGCCCTAGCAACGGCCCTAGCAACGGCCCTAAAAAGGGCCCTAGCAACGGCCCTAGCAATGGCTTTAACAACGACCCTAGCAACGGCCCTAGCAACGGCCGTAACGACGGTTCTAAGAACGGCGCTAGCAACGGCCCTAGCAACGGCCCTAGCAACGGCCCTAGCTACGGCCCTAGCTACGGCCCTAGCAACGGCCCTAACAAGGGCCCTAGCAACGGCCCTAGCAACGGCCCTAGCAACGGCCCTAGCAACGGCCCTAGCAACGGCCCTTGCAACGGCCCTAGCAACGGCCCTAGCAACGGCCCTAGCAACGGCCCTAGCAACGGCCCTAGCAAAGGCGCTAGCAACGGCCCTAGCAACGGCCCTAGCAACGGCCCTAACAAGGGCCCTAGCAAAGGCCCTAACAAGGGCCCTAGCAACGGCCCTAGCAACGGCCCTACCAACGGCCCTAGCTACGGCCCTAGCAACGGCCCTAACAAGGGCCCTAGCAACGGCCCTAGCAACGGCCCTAGCAACGGCCCTAGCAACGGCCCTAACAAGGGCCCTAGCAACGGCCTTAGCAACGGCCCTAGCAACGGACCTAACAACGGCCCTAGCAATGGCCCTAGCAACGGCCCTAACAACGGTCCTAGAAACGGCCCTAGGAACAACCCTAGCAACGGCCCTAGCAACGGCCCTAGCAACGGCCCTAACAACGGCCCTAGCAACGGCCCTAACAAGGGCCCTAGCAACGGCCCAAACAAGGGCCCTAGCAACGGCCCTAACAACGGCCCTAGCAACAGCCCTAACAAGTGCCCTAGCAACGGCCCTAACAAGGGCCCTAGCAACGGCCCAAACAAGGGCCCTAGCAACGGCCCAAACAAGGGCCCTAGCAACGGCCCTAACAACGGCCCTAGCAATGGCCCTAACAAGGGCCCTAGCAACGGCCCTAACAACGGCCCTAGGAACGGCCCTAAAAAGGGCCCTAGCAACGGCCCTAACAACGGCCTTTGCAACGGCCCTAGCAACGGCCCTAGCAACGGCCCTAGCAACGGCCCTAGCAAGGGCCCTAGCATCGGCCCTAACAAGGGCCCTAGCAATGGCCCTAACAAGGGCCCTAGCAACGGACCTAGCAACGGCCCTAGCAACGGCCCTAACAAGGGCCCTAGCAACGGCCCTAGCAACGGCCCTAGCAACGGCCCTAGCAACGGCCCTAGCAACGGCCCTAACAAAGACCCTAGCAACGGCCCTAGCAACGGACCTAACAACAGCCCTAGCAATGGCCCTAGCAACGGCCCTAGCAACGGCCCTAACGACGGCCCTAGCAACGGCCCTAGCGACGGCCCTAGCAACGCCCCAAGCAACGGCCCTAGCAACGGCCCTAGCAACGGCTTTAGAAACGGCCCTAGCAACGGCGTTAGCAACGGCCCTAACAAGGGCCCTAACAACGGCCCTAACAACAGCCCTAGCAACGGCCCTAGCAACGGCCCTAACAAAGGCCCTAGCAACGGCCCTAACAAGGGCCCTAGCAACGGCCCTAGCAACGGCCCTAGCAACGGCCCTAGCAACGGCCCTAGCAACGGCCCTAACAAGGGCCCTAGCAACTGCCCTAGCAACGGCCCTAGCGACGGACCTAACAACGGCCGTAGCAACGGCCCTAGCAACGGCCCTAGCAACGGCCCTAAAAAGGGCCCTAGCAACGGCCCTAGCAACGGCCGTAACGACGGCCCTAAGAACGGCCCTAGCAACGGCCCTAGTAACGGCCCTAAAAAGGGTCCTAGCAACGGCCCTAGCAACGGCCCTAGCAACGGCCCTAGCTACGGCACTAGCAACGGCCCTAACAAGGGCCCTAGCAACGGCCCTAGCAACGGCCCTAGCAACGGCCTTAGCAACGGCCCTAGCAACGGCCCTTGCAACGGCCCTAGCAACGACACTAGCTACGGCCCTAGCAACGGCCCTAGCAACGGCCCTAGCAAAGGCCCTAGCAACGGCCCTAACAACGGCCCTAGCAACGGCCCTAACAAGGGCCCTAGCAACGGCCCTAACAAGGGCCCTAGCAACGGCCCTAGCAACGGCCCTACCAACGGCCCTAGCTACGGCCCTAGCAACGGCCCTAACAAGGGCCCTAGCAACGGCCTTAGCAACGGCCCTAGCAACGGACCTAACAACGGCCATAGCAATGGCCCTAGCAACGGCCCTAGCAACGGCCCTAAAAAGGGCCCTAGCAACGGCCCTAACAACGGCCCTTGCAATGGCCCTAGCAAAGGCCCTAGCAACGGCCCTAACGACGTCCCTAGCAACGGCCCTAGCAACGGCCCTAACAAGGGCCCTAGCAACGGCCCTAGCAACGGCCCTAGCAACGGACCTAACAACGGCCGTAGCAACGGCCCTAGCAACGGCCCTAGCAACGGCCCTAAAAAGGGCCCTAGCAACGGCCCTAACAATGGCCCTTGCAACGGCCCTAGCAACGGCCCTAACAAGGGCCCTAGCAACGGCCCTAACAAGGGCCCTAGCAACGGCCCTAACAAGGGCCCTAGCAACGGCCCTAACAAGAGCCCTAGCAACGGCCCTAGCAACGGCCCTAACAAGGGCCCTAGCAACGGCCCTAGCAACGGTCCTAGCAACGGCCCTAGCAACGGCCCTAACAAGGGCCCTAGCAACGGCCCTAGAAACGGCCCTAGCAACGGCCCTAGCAATGGCCCTAACAAGGGCCCTAGCAACGGCCCTAGCAACGGCCCTAACAACGCCCCTAGCAACGGCCCTAACAATGGCCCTAGCAACGGCCCTAAAAACGGCCCTAGAAAAGGCCCTAGGAACAACCCTAGCAACGGCCCTAGCAACGGCCCTAGCAACGGCCCTAACAACGGCCCTAGCAACGGCCCTAACAAGGGCCCTAGAAACGGCCCAAACAAGGGCCCTAGCAACGGCCCTAACAACGGCCCTAGCAACAGCCCTAACAAGGTCCCTAGCAACGGCCCTAACAAGGGCCCTAGCAACGGCCCAAACAAGGGCCCTAGCAACGGCCCTAACAACGGCCCTAGCAACGGACCTAACAAGGGCCCTAGCAACGGCCCTAGCAACGGCCCTAGAAACGGCCCTAGCAACGGCCCTAGCAATGGCCCTAACAAGGGCCCTAGCAACGGCCCTAGCAACGGCCCTAACAACGGCCCTAGCAACGGCCCTAACAATGGCCCTAGCAACGGCCCTACAACGGCCCTAGAAACGGCCCTAGGAACAACCCTAGCAACGGCCCTAGCAACGGCCCTAGCAACGGCCCTAACAACGGCACTAGCAACGGCCCTAACAAGGGCCCTAGCAACGGCCCAAACAAGGGCCCTATCAACGGCCCTAACAACGGCCCTAGCAACGGCCCTAAAAGGGCCCTAGCAACGGCCCTAACAAGGGCCCTAGCAACGGCCCAAACAAGGGCCCTAGCAACGGCCCAAACAAGGGCCCTAGCAACGGCCCTAGCAACGGTCCTAGCAACGGCCCTAGCAACGGCCCTAACAAGGGCCCTAGCAACGGCCCTAGAAACGGCCCTAGCAACGGCCCTAGCAATGGCCCTAACAAGGGCCCTAGCAACGGCCCTAGCAACGGCCCTAACAACGGCCCTAGCAACGGCCCTAACAATGGCCCTAGCAACGGCCCTAAAAACGGCCCTAGAAACGGCCCTAGGAACAACCCTAGCAACGGCCCTAGCAACGGCCCTAGCAACGGCCCTAACAACGGCCCTAGCAACGGCCCTAACAAGGGCCCTAGCAACGGCCCAAACAAGGGCCCTAGCAACGGCCCTAACAAGGGCCCTAGCAACGGCCCTAGCAACGGCCCTAGCAACGGACCTAACAATGGCCGTAGCAACGGCCCTAGCAACGGCCCTAGCAACGGCCCTAAAAAGGGCCCTAGCAACGGCCCTAACAATGGCCCTTGCAACGGCCCTAGCAACGGCCCTAACAAGGGCCCTAGCAACGGCCCTAACAAGGGCCCTAGCAACGGCCCTAACAAGGGCCCTAGCAACGGCCCTAACAAGAGCCCTAGCAACGGCCCTAGCAACGGCCCTAACAAGGGCCCTAGCAACGGCCCTAGCAACGGTCCTAGCAACGGCCCTAGCAACGGCCCTAACAAGGGCCCTAGCAACGGCCCTAGAAACGGCCCTAGCAACGGCCCTAGCAATGGCCCTAACAAGGGCCCTAGCAACGGCCCTAGCAACGGCCCTAACAACGCCCCTAGCAACGGCCCTAACAATGGCCCTAGCAACGGCCCTAAAAACGGCCCTAGAAACGGCCCTAGGAACAACCCTAGCAACGGCCCTAGCAACGGCCCTAGCAACGGCCCTAACAACGGCCCTAGCAACGGCCCTAACAAGGGCCCTAGAAACGGCCCAAACAAGGGCCCTAGCAACGGCCCTAACAACGGCCCTAGCAACAGCCCTAACAAGGTCCCTAGCAACGGCCCTAACAAGGGCCCTAGCAACGGCCCAAACAAGGGCCCTAGCAACGGCCCTAACAACGGCCCTAGCAACGGACCTAACAAGGGCCCTAGCAACGGCCCTAACAACTGCCCTAGGAACGGCCCTAACAACGGCCCTAGCAACGGCCCTAGCAACGGCCCTAGGAACGGCCCTAAAAAGGGCCCTAGCAACGGCCCTAACAACGGCCTTTGCAACGGCCCTAGCAACGGCCCTAGCAACGGCCCTAGCAACGGCCCTAACAAGGGCCCTAGCAACGGCCCTAACAAGGGCCCAAGCAACGGCCCTAACAAGGGCCCTAGCATCGGCCCTAACAAGGGCCCTAGCAACGGCCCTAGCAACGGGCCTAACAACGGCCCTAGCAACGGCCCTAGCAACGGCCCTAACAACGGCTTAAGCAACGGCCCTAACAAAGGCTCTAGCAACGGCCGTAACAACGGCCCTTGAAACGGCCCTAGGAACAACCCTAGCAACGGCCCTAACAACGGCCCGAGCAACGGCCCTAACATGGGCCCTAGAAACGGCCCAAACAAGGGCCCTAGCAACGGCCCTAACAACGGCCCTAGCAACGGCCCTAAGAAGGGCCCTAGCAACGGCCCTAACAAGGGCCCTAGCAACGGCCCAAACAAGGGCCCTAGCAACGGCCCTACCAACGGCCTTAACAACGGCCATAGCAACGGCCCTAGCAACGGCCCTAGCAACGGCCCTTGCAACGGCCCTACCAACGGCCCTAGCAACGGCCCTAGCAACGGCCCTAGCAACGGCCCTAGCAAAGGCCCTAGCAACGGCCCTAACAAGGGCCCTAGCAACGGCCCTAACAAGTGCCCTAGCAACGGCCCTAACAAGGGCCCTAGCAACGGCCCTAGCAACGGCCCTAGCAACGGCCCTAGCTACGGCCCTAGCAACGGCCCTAGCAACGGCCCTAACAAGGGCCCTAGCAACGGCCCTAACAAGGGCCCTAGCAACGGCCCTAGCAACGGCCCTACCAACGGCCCTAGCTACGGCCCTAGCAACGGCCCTAACAAGGGCCCTAGCAACGGCCCTAGCAACGGCCCTAACAAGGGCCCTAGCAACGGCCTTAGCAACGGCCCTAGCAACGGACCTAACAACGGCCATAGCAATGGCCCTAGCAACGGCCCTAGCAACGGCCCTAAAAAGGGCCCTAGCAACGGCCCTAACAACGGCCCTAGCAACGGCCCTAAAAAGGGGCCCTAGCAACGGCCCTAACAATGGCCCTTGCAACGGCCCTAGCAACGGCCCTAACAAGGGCCCTAGCAACGGCCCTAACAAGGGCCCTAGCAACGGCCTTAACAAGAGCCCTAGCAACGGCCCTAGCAACGCCCCTAACAAGGGCCCTAGCAACGGCCCTAGCAACGGCCCTAGCAATGGCCCTAACAAGGGCCCTAGCAACGGCCCTAGCAACGGCCCTAACAACGGCCCTAGCAACGGCCCTAACAATGGCCCTAGCAACGGCCCTACAACGGCCCTAGAAACGGCCCTAGGAACAACCCTAGCAACGGCCCTAGCAACGGCCCTAGCAACGGCCCTAACAAGGGCCCTAGCAACGGCCCAAACAAGGGCCCTAGCAACGGCCCTAACAACGGCCCTAGCAACGGCCCTAAAAGGGCCCTAGCAACGGCCCTAACAAGGGCCCTAGCAACGGCCCAAACAAGGGCCCTAGCAACGGCCCAAACAAGGGCCCTAGCAACGGCCCTAACAAGTGCCCTAGCAACGGCCCTAACAAGGGCCCTAGCAACGGCCCTAACAAGGGCCCTAGCAATGGCCCTAGCAACGGCCCTAGCAACGGCCCTAGCTACGGCCCTAGCAACGGCCCTAACAAGGGCCCTAGCAACGGCCCTAGCAACGGCCCTAGCAACGGCCCTAGCTACGGCCCTAGCAACGGCCCTAACAAGGGCCCTAGCAACTGCCCTAGCAACGGCCCTAGCAACGGCCCTAGCAACGGCCCTAACAAGGACCCTAGCAACGGCCCTAGCAACGGCCCTAGCAACGGCCCTAGCAACGGCCCTAACAAGGACCCTAGCAACGGCCCTAGCAACGGCCCTAGCAACGGCCCTAACAACGGCCCTTGCAATGGCCCTAGCAAAGGCCCTAGCAACGGCCCTAACGACGGCCCTAGCAACGGCCTTAGCAACGGCCCTAACAAGGGCCCTAGCAACGGCCCTAGCAACGGCCCTAGCAACGGACCTAACAACGGCCGTAGCAACGGCCCTAGCAACGGCCCTAGCAACGGCCCTAAAAAGGGCCCTAGCAACGGCCCTAACAATGGCCCTTGCAACGGCCCTAGCAACGGCCCTAACAAGGGCCCTAGCAACGGCCCTAACAAGGGCCCTAGCAACGGCCCTAACAAGGGCCCTAGCAACGGCCCTAACAAGAGCCCTAGCAACGGCCCTAGCAACGGCCCTAACAAGGGCCCTAGCAACGGCCCTAGCAACGGTCCTAGCAACGGCCCTAGCAACGGCCCTAACAAGGGCCCTAGCAACGGCCCTAGAAACGGCCCTAGCAACGGCCCTAGCAATGGCCCTAACAAGGGCCCTAGCAACGGCCCTAGCAACGGCCCTAACAACGGCCCTAGCAACGGCCCTAACAATGGCCCTAGCAACGGCCCTAAAAACGGCCCTAGAAACGGCCCTAGGAACAACCCTAGCAACGGCCCTAGCAACGGCCCTAGCAACGGCCCTAACAACGGCCCTAGCAACGGCCCTAACAAGGGCCCTAGCAACGGCCCAAACAAGGGCCCTAGCAACGGCCCTAACAACGGCCCTAGCAACAGCCCTAACAAGGTCCCTAGCAACGGCCCTAACAAGGGCCCTAGCAACGGCCCAAACAAGGGCCCTAGCAACGGCCCAAACAAGGGCCCTAGCAACGGCCCTAACAACGGCCCTAGCAACGGACCTAACAAGGGCCCTAGCAACGGCCCTAACAACGGCCCTAGGAACGGCCCTAACAACGGCCCTAGCAACGGCCCTAGCAACGGCCCTAAAAAGGGCCCTAGCAAGGCCCTAACAACGGCCTTTGCAACGGCCCTAGCAACGGCCCTAGCAACGGCCCTAACAAGGGCCCTAGCAACGGCCCTAACAAGGGCCCTAGCATCGGCCCTAACAAGGGCCCTAGCAACGGCCCTAGCAACGGGCCTAACAACGGCCCTAGCAACGGCCCTAGCAACGGCCCTAACAACGGCTTAAGCAACGGCCCTAACAACGGCTCTAGCAACGGCCGTAACAACGGCCCTTGAAACGGCCCTAGGAACAACCATAGCAACGGCCCTAGCAACGGCCCTAGCAACGGCCCTAACAACGGCCCGAGCAACGGCCCTAACATGGGCCCTAGCAACGGCCCAAACAAGGGCCCTAGCAACGGCCCTAACAACGGCCCTAGCAACGGCCCTAAGAAGGGCCCTAGCAACGGCCCTAACAAGGGCCCTAGCAACGGCCCAAACAAGGGCCCTAGCAACGGCCCTACCAACGGCCTTAACAACGGCCATAGCAACGGCCCTAGCAACGGCCCTAGCAACGGCCCTTGCAACGGCCCTACCAACGGCCCTAGCAACGGCCCTAGCAACGGCCCTAGCAACGGCCCTAGCAAAGGCCCTAGCAACGGCCCTAACAAGGGCCCTAGCAACGGCCCTAACAAGTGCCCTAGCAACGGCCCTAACAAGGGCCCTAGCAACGGCACTAGCAACGGCCCTAGCAACGGCCCTAGCTACGGCCCTAGCAACGGCCCTAACAAGGGCCCTAGCAACGGCCCTAGCAACGGCCCTAGCAACGGCCCTAGCAACGGCCCTAACAAGGACCCTAGCAACGGCCCTAGCAACGGCCCTAGCAACGGACCTAACAACGGCCCTAGCAATGGCCCTAGCAACGGCCCTAGCAACGGCCCTAACGACGGCCCTAGCAACGGCCCTAGCGACGGCCCTAGCAACGCCCCAAGCAAAGGCCCTAGCAACGGCCCTAGCAACGGCTTTAGAAACGGGCTAGCAACGGCCCTAGCAACGGCCCTAACAAGGGCCCTAACAACGGCCCTAACAACGGCCCTAGCAACGGCCCTAGCAACGGCCCTAACAAAGGCCCTAGCAACGGCCCTAACAAAGGCCCTAGCAACGGCCCAAGCAACGGCCCTAGCAACGGCCCTAGCTACGGCCCTAGCAACGGATCTAACAAGGGCCCTAGCAACGGCCCTAGCAACGGACCTAACAACGGCCGTAGCAACGGCCCTAGCAACGGCCCTAGCAACGGCCCTAAAAAGGGCCCTAGCAACGGCCCTAGCAACGGCCGTAACGACGGCCCTAAGAACGGCCCTAGCAACGGCCCTAGTAACGGCCCTAAAAAGGGTCCTAGCAACGGCCCTAGCAACGACACTAGCAACGGCCCTAGCAACGGCCCTAGCAACGGCCCTAGCAAAGGCCCTAGCAACGGCCCTAGCAACGGCCCTAGCAACGGCCCTAACAAGGGCCCTAGCAACGGCCCTAACAAGGGCCCTAGCAACGGCCCTAGCAACGGCCCTAACAAGGGCCCTAGCAACGGCCTTAGCAACGGCCCTAGCAACGGACCTAACAACGGCCATAGCAATGGCCCTAGCAACGGCCCTAGCAACGGCCCTAACGACGGACCTAACGACGGCCCTAGCAACGGCCCTAGCAACGGCCCTAGCAACGGCCCTAAAAAGGGCCCTAGCAACGGCCCTAACAAGGGCCCTAGCAACGGCCCTAACAAGGGCCCTAGCAACGGCCTTAACAAGAGCCCTAGCAACGGCCCTAGCAACGGCCCTAACAAGGGCCCTAGCAACGGCCCTAGCAACGGTCCTAGCAACGGCCCTAGCAACGGCCCTATCAAGGGCCCTAGCAACGGCCCTAGAAACGGCCCTAGCAACGGCCCTAGCAATGGCCCTAACAAGGGCCCTAGCAACGGCCCTAGCAACGGCCCTAACAACGGCCCTAGCAACGGCCCTAACAATGGCCCTAGCAACGGCCCTACAACGGCCCTAGAAACGGCCCTAGGAACAACCCTAGCAACGGCCCTAGCAACGGCCCTAGCAACGGCCCTAACAAGGGCCCTAGCAACGGCCCAAACAAGGGCCCTAGCAACGGCCCTAACAACGGCCCTAGCAACGGACCTAACAAGGGCCCTAGCAACGGCCCTAACAAGGGCCCTAGCAACGGCCCAAACAAGGGCCCTAGCAACGGCCCAAACAAGGGCCCTAGCAACGGCCCTAACAACGGCCCTAGCAACGGACCTAACAAGGGCCCTAGCAACGGCCCTAACAACGGCCTTTGCAACGGCCCTAGCAACGGCCCTAGCAACGGCCCTAGCAACGGCCCTAACAAGGGCCCTAGCAACGGCCCTAACAAGGGCCCTAGCATCGGCCCTAACAAGGGCCCTAGCAACGGCCCTAGCAACGGGCCTAACAACGGCCCTAGCAACGGCCCTAGCAACGGCCCTAACAACGGCTTTAGCAACGGCCCTAACAACCGCCCTAGGAACGGACATAACAACGGCCCTTGAAACGGCCCTAGGAACAACCCTAGCAACGGCCCGAGCAACGGCCCAAACAAGGGCCCTAGCAACGGCCCTAACAACGGCCCTAGCAACGGCCCTAAGAAGGGCCCTAGCAACGGCCCTAACAAGGGCCCTAGCAACGGCCCTACCAACGGCCTTAACAACGGCCATAGCAACGGCCCTAGCAACGGCCCTAGCAACGGCACTTGCAACGGCCCTAGCAACGGCCCTAGCAACGGCCCTAGCAACGTCCCTAGCAACGGCCCTAGCAAAGGCCCTAGCAACGGCCCTAACAAGTGCCCTAGCCACGGCCCTAACAAGGGCCCTAGCAATGGCCCTAGCAACGGCCCTAGCAACGGCCCTAGCTACGGCCCTAGCAACGGCCCTAACAAGGGCCCTAGCAACGGCCCTAGCAACGGCCCTAGCAACGGCCCTAGCAACGGCCCTAACAAGGACCCTAGCAACGGCCCTAGCAACGGCCCTAGCATCGGACCTAACAACGGCCCTAGCAATGGCCCTAGCAACGGCCCTAGCAACGGCCCTAACGACGGCCCTAGCAACGGCCCTAGCGACGGCCCTAGCAACGCCCCAAGCAAAGGCCCTAGCAACGGCCCTAGCAACGGCTTTAGAAACGGCCCTAGCAACGGCCCTAGCAACGGCCCTAACAAGGGCCCTAACAACGGCCCTAACAACGGCCCTAGCAACGGCCCTAGCAACGGCCCTAACAAAGGCCCTAGCAACGGCCCTAACAAGGGCCCTAGCAACGGCCCTAGCAACGGCCCTAGCAACGGCCCTAGCTACGGCCCTAGCAACGGCCCTAACAAGGGCCCTAGGGACGGCCCTAGCAACGGCCCTAGCAACGGCCCTAGCAACGGCCCTAACAAGGGCCCTAGCAACGGCCCTAGCAACGGCCCTTGCAACGGCCCTAGCAACGGCCCTAGCAACGGCCCTAGCAACGGCCCTAGCAACGGCCCTAGCAAAGGCCCTAGCAACGGCCCTAGCAACGGCCCTAGCAACGGCCCTAACAAGGGCCCTAGCAACGGCCCTAACAAGGGCCCTAGCAACGGCCCTAGCAACGGCCCTACCAACGGCCCTAGCAATGGCCCTAGCAACGGCCCTAGCAACGGCCCTAAAAAGGGCCCTAGCAACGGCCCTAACAACGGCCCTTGCAATGGCCCTAGCAAAGGCCCTAGCAACGGCCCTAACGACGGCCCTAGCAACGGCCCTAGCAACGGCCCTAACAAGGGCCCTAGCAACGGCCCTAGCAACGGCCCTAGCAACGGACCTAACAACGGCCGTAGTAACGGCCCTAGCAACGGCCCTAGCAACGGCCCTAACAAGGGCCCTAGCAACGGCCCTAACAAGGGCCCTAGCAACGGCCCTAACAAGGGCCCTAGCAACGGCCCTAACAAGAGCCCTAGCAACGGCCCTAGCAACGGCCCTAACAAGGGCCCTAGCAACAACCCTAGCAACGGCCCTAGCAACGGCCCTAGCAACGGCCCTAACAAGGGCCCTAGCAACGGCCCTAGAAACGGCCCTAGCAACGGACCTAACAACGGCCGTAGCAACGGCCCTAGCAACGGCCCTAGCAACGGCCCTAAAAAGGGCCCTAGCAACGGCCCTAGCAACGGCTTTAACAACGGCCCTAGCAACGGCCCTAGCAACGGCCCTAACGACGGCCCTAAGAAAGGCCCTAGCAACGGCCCTAGTAACGGCCCTAAAAAGGGTCCTAGCAACGGCCCTAGCAACGGCCCTAGCAACGGCCCTAAAACGGCCCTAAAACGGCCCTAGCAACGGACCTAACAACGGCCCTAGCAACGGCCCTAGCAACGGCCCTAACAACGGCCCTAGCAACGGCCCTATCAACGGCCCTAGCAACGGCCCTAGCAACGGCCCTAACAAGGGCCCTAGCAACGGCCCTAGCAACGGCCCTAGCAACGGCCCTAGCAACGGCCCTAGCAACGGCCCTAGCAACGGCCCTAGCAACGGCCCTAACAAGGGACATAGCAACGGCCCTAGCAACGACCCTAGCAACGGACCTAACAACGGCCCTAGCAAAGGCCCTAGCAACGGCCCTAGCAACGGCCCTAAAAACGGCCCTTGCAATGGCCCTAGCAAAGGACCTAGCAACGGCCCTAACGACGGCCCTAGCAACGGCCCTAGCGACGGCCCTAACAACGCCCCAAGCAACGGCCCTAGCAACGGCCCTAACAACGGCCCTAGCAACGGCCCTAACAACGGCCCTAGCAACGGCCCTAGCAAAGGCCCTAGCAACGGCCCTAGCAACGGCCCTAGCAAAGGCCCTGGCAACGGCCCTAACAAGGGCCCTAGCAATGGCCCTAACAAGTGCCCTAGCAACGGCCCTAACAAGTGCCCTAGCAACGGCCCTAACAAGGGCCCTAGCAACGGCCCTAGCAACGGCCCTAGCAACGGCCCTAGCTACGGCCCTAGCAACGGCCCTAACAAGGGCCCTAGCAACGGCCCTAGCAACGGACCTAACAACGGCCCTTGCAATGGCCCTAGCAACGGCTTTAGAAACGGCCCTAGCAACGGCCCTAGCAACGGCCCTAACAAGGGCCCTAACAAGGGCCCTAACAACGGCCCTAACAACGGCCCTAGCAACGGCCCTAGCAACGGCCCTAACAACGGACCTAACAACGGCCCTTGCAACGACCCTAGCAACGGCTTTAGAAACGGCCCTAGCAACGGCCCTAGCAACGGCCCTAACAAGGGCCCTAACAACGGCCCTAACAACGGCCCTAGCAACGGCCCTAGCAACGGCCCTAACAAAGGCCCTAGCAACGGCCCTAGCTACGGCCCTAGCAACGGCCCTAAAAAGGGCCCTAGCAACGGCCCTAGCAACGGCCCTAGCAACGGCCCTAGCAACGGCCCTAACAAGGGCCCTAGCAACTGCCCTAGCAACGGCCCTAGCAACGGCCCTAGCAACGGCCCTAGCAACGGCCCTAGCAACGGCCCTAAAAAGGGCCCTAGCAACGGCCCTAGCAACGGCTTTAACAACGGCCCTAGCAACGGCCCTAGCAACGGCCCTAACGACGGCCCTAAGAACGGCCCTAGCAACGGCCCTAGTAACGGCCCTAAAAAGGGTCCTAGCAACGGCCCTAGCAACGGCCCTAGCAACGGCCCTAGCTACGGCCCTAGCAACGGCCCTAACAAGGGCCCTAGCAACGGCCCTAGCAACGGCCCTAGCAACGGCCCTAGCAACGGCCCTAACAAGGTCCCTAGCAACGGCCCTAGCAACGGCCCTAGCAACGGACCTAACAACGGCCCTAGCAACGGCCCTAGCAACGGCCCTAGCAACGGCCCTTGCAACGGCCCTAGCAACGGCCCTAGCAACGGCCCTAACAAGGGCCCTTGCAACGGCCCTAGCAACGGCCCTAACAAGGGCCCTAGCAACTGACCTAGCAACGGCCCTAACAAGGGCCCTAGCAACGGCCCTAGCAACGGCCCTAACAAGGGCCCTAGCAACTGCCCTAGCAACGGCCCTAGCAACGGACCTAACAACGGTCGTAGCAACGGCCCTAGCAACGGCCCTAGCAACGGCCCTAACAAGGGCCCTAGCAACGGTCCTAACAAGGGCCCTAGCAACGGCCCTAACAAGGGCCCTAGCAACGGCCCTAACAAGAGCCCTAGCAACGGCCCTAGCAACGGCCCTAACAAGGGCCCTAGCAACGGCCCTAGCAACGGCCCTAGCAACGGCCCTAACAAGGGCCCTAACAACGGCCCTAACAACGGCCCTAGCAACGGCCCTAGCAATGGCCCTAACAAAGGCCCTAGCAACGGCCCTAACAAGGGCCCTAGCAACGGCCCTAGCAACGGCCCTAGCAACGGCCCTAGCTACGGCCCTAGCAACGGCCCTAGCAACGGCCCTAAAAAGGGCCCTAGCAACGGCCCTAGCAACGGCTTTAACAACGGCCCTAGCAAAGGCCCTAGCAACGGCCCTAGAAACGATTTTTGCACCGGCCCTAGCAACGGCCCTAGCAACGGCCCTAACAACGGCCCTAGCAACGGCCCTACCAACGGCCCTAACAACGGCCCAAGCAACGGCCCTAGCAACGGCCCTAGCAACGGCCCTAACAAGGGCCCTAGCAACTGCCCTAACATGGGCCCTAGCAACGGCCCTAACAAGGGCCCTAGCAACGGCCCTAACAAGGGCCTTAGCAACGGCCCTAACAAGGGCCCTAGCAACGGCCCTAGCAACGGCCCTAGCAACGGCCCTAGCTACGGCCCTAGCAACGGCCCTAACAAGGGCCCTAGCAACGGCCCTAGCAACGGCCCTAGCAACGGCCCTAGCAACGGCCCTAGCAACGGCCCTAACAAGGGACCTAGCAACGGCCCTAGCAATGGCCCTAGCAACGGCCCTAGCAACGGCCCTAGCAACGGCCCTAACAAGGGACCTAACAACGGCCCTAGCAATGGCCCTAGCAACGGCCCTAGCAACGGCCCTAAAAAGGGCCCTAGCAACGGCCCTAACAACGGCCCTTGCAATGGCCCTAGCAAAGGACCTAGCAACGGCCCTAACGACGGCCCTAGCAACGGCCCTAGCGACGGCCCTAACAACGCCCCAAGCAACGGCCCTAGCAACGGCCCTAGCAACGGCCCTAGCAACGGCCCTAGCAAAGGCCCTAGCAACGGCCCTTGCAACGGCCCTAGCAACGGCCCTAGCAACGGCCCTAGCAACGGCCCTAACAAGGGCCCTAGCAATGGCCCTAATAAGTGCCCTAGCAACGGCCCTAACAAGGGCCCTAGCAACGGCCCTAACAAGGGCCCTAGCAACGGCCCTAGCAACGGCCCTAGCAACCGCCCTAGCTACGGCCCTAGCAACGGCCCTAACAAGGGCCCTAGCAACGGCCCTAGCAACGGCCCTAGCAACGGCCCTAGCAACGGCCCTAACAAGGACCCTAGCAACGGCCCTAGCAACGGACCTAACAACGGCCCTAGCAACGGACCTAACAACGGCCGTAGCAACGGCCCTAGCAACGGCCCTAGCAACGGCCCTAAAAAGGGCCCTAGCAACGGCCCTAGCAACGACTTTAACAACGGCCCTAGCAACGGCCCAAGCAACGGCCCTAACGACGGCCCTAAGAACGGCCCTAGCAACGGCCCTAGTAACGGCCCTAAAAAGGGCCCTAGAAACGTACCTAGCAACGGCCCTAGCAACGGCCCTAGCTATGGCCCTAGCAACGGCCCTAACAAGGGCCCTAGCAACGGCCCTAGTAACGGCCCTAGCAACGGCCCTAGCAACGGCCCTAACAAAGGCCCTAGCAACGGCCCTAGCAACGGCCCTAGCAACGGACCTAACAAAGGCCCTAGCAAGGGCCCTAGCAACGGCCCTAGCAACGGCCCTTTCAACGGCCCTAGCAACGGCCCTAGCAACGGCCCTAACAACGGCCCTAGCAACGGCCCTACCAACGGCCCTAACAACGGCCCAAGCAACGGCCCTAGCAACGGCCCTAACAACGGCCCTAGCAACGGCCCTAGCAACGGCCCTAACAAGGGCCCTAGCAACTGCCCTAACAAGGGCCCTAGCAACGGCCCTAACAAGGGCCCTAGCAACGGCCCTAGCAACGACCCTAGCAACGGACCTAACAACGGCCCTAGCAATGGCCCTAGCAACGGCCCTAGCAATGGCCCTAAAAAGGGCCCTAGCAACGGCCCTAACAACGGCCCTTGCAATGGCCCTAGCAAAGGACCTAGCAACGGCCCTAACGACGGCCCTAGCAACGGCCCTAGGAACGGCCCTAACAACGGCCCTAGCAACGGCCCTAACAAGGGCCCTAACAACGGCCCTAACAACTGCCCTAGCAACGGCCCTAGCAACGGCCCTAGCTACGGCCCTAGCAACGGCCCTAACAAGGGCCCTAGCAACGGCCCTAGCAACGGCCGTAGCAACGGCTCTAGCAACGGCCCTAACAAAGGCCCTAGCAACGGCCCTAGCAACGGCCCTAGGAACGGTTCTAGCAACGGCCCTAACAAGGGCCCTAGCAACGGCCCTAGCAACGGCCCTAGCAACGGACCTAACAACGGTCGTAGCAACGGCCCTAAAAAGGGCACTAGCATCGGCCCTAACAATGGCCCTTGCAACGGCCCTAGCAACGGCCCTAGCAACGGCCCTAACAAGGGCCCTAGCAACGGCCCTAACAAGGGCCCTAGCAACGGCCCTAACAAGGGCCCTAGCAACGGCCCTAACAAGAGCCCTAGCAACGGCCCTAGCAACGGCCCTAACAAGGGCCCTAGCAACGGCCCTAACAACGGCCCTAGCAACGGCCCTAACAAGGGCCCTAGCAACGGCCCTAACAAGGGCCCTAGCAACGGCCCAAACAAGGGCCCTAGCAACGGCCCAAACAAGGGCCCTAGCAACGGCCCTAACAACGGCCCTAGAAACGGCCCTAGGAACAACCCTAGCAACGGCCCTAGCAACGGCCCTAGCAACGGCCCTAACAACGGCCCTAGCAACGGCCCTAACAAGGGCCCTAGCAACGGCCCAAACAAGGGCCCTAGCAACGGCCCTAACAACGGCCCTAGCAACAGCCCTAACAAGGGCCCTAGCAACGGCCCTAACAAGGGCCCTAGCAACGGCCCAAACAAGGGCCCTAGCAACGGCCCTAACAACGGCCCTAGCAACGGCCCAAACAAGGGCCCTAGCAACGGCCGTAACAACGGCCCTAGCAACGGCCCTAACAACGGCCCTAGCAACGGCCCTAACAAGGGCCCTAGCAACGGTCCTAACAAGGGCCCTAGCAACGGCCCTAACAAGGGCCCTAGCAACGGCCCTAACAACGGCCCTAGCAACGGCCCTAGCAACGGCCCTAACAAAGGCCCTAGCAACGGCCCTAACAAGGGCCCTAGCAATGGCCCTAGCAACGGCCCTAGCAACGGCCCTAGCTACGGCCCTAGCAACGGCCCTAACAAGGGCCCTGCAACGGCCCTAGCAACGGCCCTAGCAACGGCCCTAGCAACGGCCCTATAAAGGGCCCTAGCAACGGCCCTAGCAACGGCTTTAACAACGGCCCTAGCAAAGGCCCTAGCAACGGCCCTAGAAACGACTTTTGCACCGGCCCTAGCAACGGCCCTAGCAACGGCCCTAACAACGGCCCTAGCAACGGCCCTACCAACGGCCCTAACAACGGCCCAAGCAACGGCCCTAGCAACGGCCCTAGCAACGGCCCTAACAAGGGCCCTAGCAACTGCCCTAACATGGGCCCTAGCAACGGCCCTAACAAGGGCCCTAGCAACGGCCCTAACAAGGGCCTTAGCAACGGCCCTAACAAGGGCCCTAGCAACGGCCCTAGCAACGGCCCTAGCAACGGCCCTAGCTACGGCCCTAGCAACGGCCCTAACAAGGGCCCTAGCAACGGCCCTAGCAACGGCCCTAGCAACGGCCCTAGCAACGGCCCTAGCAACGGCCCTAACAAGGGACCTAGCAACGGCCCTAGCAATGACCCTAGCAACGGACCTAACAACGGCCCTAGCAATGGCCCTAGCAACGGCCCTAGCAACGGCCCTAAAAAGGGCCCTAGCAACGGCCCTAACAACGGCCCTTGCAATGGCCCTAGCAAAGGACCTAGCAACGGCCCTAACGACGGCCCTAGCAACGGCCCTAGCGACGGCCCTAACAACGCCCCAAGCAACGGCCCTAGCAACGGCCCTAACAACGGCCCTAGCAACGGCCCTAGCAACGGCCCTAGCAACGGCCCTAGCAACGGCCCTAGCAAAGGCCCTAGCAACGGCCCTTGCAACGGCCCTAGCAACGGCCCTAGCAACGGCCCTAGCAACGGCCCTAACAAGGGCCCTAGCAATGGCCCTAACAAGTGCCCTAGCAACGGCCCTAACAAGGGCCCTAGCAACGGCCCTAACAAGGGCCCTAGCAACGGCCCTAGTAACGGCCCTAAAAAGGGCCCTAGAAACGGACCTAGCAACGGCCCTAGCAACGGCCCTAGCTATGGCCCTAGCAACGGCCCTAACAAGGGCCCTAGCAACGGCCCTAGTAACGGCCCTAGCAACGGCCCTAGCAACGGCCCTAACAAAGGCCCTAGCAACGGCCCTAGCAACGGCCCTAGCAACGGACCTAACAACGGCCCTAGCAAGGGCCCTAGCAACGGCCCTAGCAACGGCCCTTTCAACGGCCCTAGCAACGGCCCTAGCAACGGCCCTAACAACGGCCCTAGCAACGGCCCTACCAACGGCCCTAACAACGGCCCAAGCAACGGCCCTAGCAACGGCCCTAACAACGGCCCTAGCAACGGCCCTAGCAACTGCCCTAACAAGGGACCTAGCAACGGCCCTAACAAGGGCCCTAGCAACGGCCCAAACACGGGCCCTAGCAACGGCCCTAACAACGGCCCTAGCAACGGCCCTAACAAGGGCCCTAGCAACGGCCCAAACAAGGGCCCTAGCAACGGCCCTAACAACGGCCCTAGCAACGGCCCTAACAACGGCCCTAGCAACGGCCCTAACAATGGCCCTAGCAACGGCCCTAACAACGGCCCTAGGAACGGCCCTAACAACGGCCCTAGCAACAACCCTAGCAACGGCCCTAGCAACGGACCTAACAACGGCCGTAGCAACGGCCCTAGCAACGGCCCTAGCAACGGCCCTAAAAAGGGCCCTAGCAACGGCCCTAGCAACGGCCCTAACAACGGCCCTAGCAACGGCCCTAACAAGGGCCCTAGCAACGGCCCTAACAACGGCCCTAGCAACGGCGCTAACAACGGCCCTTGAAACGGCCCTAGGAACAACCCTAGCAACGGCCCTAGCAACGGCCCTAGCAACGGCCCTAGCAACGTCCCTAACAACGGCCCTAGCAACGGCCCTAACAAGGGCCCTAGCAACGGCCCTAACAACGGCCCTAGCAACGGCCCTAACAACCGCCCTATCAATGGCCCTAACAAGTGCCCTAGCAACGGCCCTAGCAACGGCCCTAACAACGGCCACAGCAACGGCCCTAGCAACAGCCCTAGCAACGGCCCTAGCAACAGCCCTTGCAACGGCCCTAGCAACGGCCCTAGCAACGGCCCTAGCAACGGCCCTAAAAAGGGCCCTAGCAACGGCCCTAGCAACGGCCCTATCAACGGCCCTAGCAACGGCCCTAGCAACGGCCCTAGCAACGGCCCTAGCAATGGCCCTAGAAACGGCCCTAACAACGGCCCTAGCAACGGCCATAGCAACGGCCCTAGCAACGGCCCTAGCAACGGCCCTAGCAACGGCCTTTGCAACGGCCCTAGCAACGGCCCTAAAAAGGGCCCTAGCAACGGCCCTAACAACGGCCCTAGCAACGGCCCTAGCGACGGCCCTAACAACGCCCCAAGCAACGGCCCTAGCAACGGCCCTAGCAACGGCCCTAGCAACGGCCCTAGCAACGGCCCTAGCAACGGCCCTAGCAACGGCCCTAACAAGGGCCCTAGCAATGGCCCTAATAAGTGCCCTAGCAACGGCCCTAACAAGGGCCCTAGCAACGGCCCTAACAAGGGCCCTAGCAACGGCCCTAGCAACGGCCCTAGCAACCGCCCTAGCTACGGCCCTAGCAACGGCCCTAACAAGGGCCCTAGCAACGGCCCTAGCAACGGCCCTAGCAACGGCCCTAGCAACGGCCCTAACAAGGACCCTAGCAACGGCCCTAGCAACGGACCTAACAACGGCCGTAGCAACGGCCCTAGCAACGGCCCTAGCAACGGCCCTAAAAAGGGCCCTAGCAACGGCCCTAGCAACGACTTTAACAACGGCCCTAGCAACGGCCCAAGCAACGGCCCTAACGACGGCCCTAAGAACGGCCCTAGCAACGGCCCTAGTAACGGCCCTAAAAAGGGCCCTAGAAACGGACCTAGCAACGGCCCTAGCAACGGCCCTAGCTATGGCCCTAGCAACGGCCCTAACAAGGGCCCTAGCAACGGCCCTAGTAACGGCCCTAGCAACGGCCCTAGCAACGGCCCTAACAAAGGCCCTAGCAACGGCCCTAGCAACGGCCCTAGCAACGGACCTAACAACGGCCCTAGCAAGGGCCCTAGCAACGGCCCTAGCAACGGCCCTTTCAACGGCCCTAGCAACGGCCCTAGCAACGGCCCTAACAACGGCCCTAGCAACGGCCCTACCAACGGCCCTAACAACGGCCCAAGCAACGGCCCTAGCAACGGCCCTAACAAGGGCCCTAGCAACTGCCCTAACAAGGGCCCTAGCAACGGCCCTAACAAGGGCCCTAGCAACGGCCCTAACAAGGGCCCTAGCAACGGCCCTAACAAGGGCCCTAGCAACGGCCCTAACAAGAGCCCTAGCAACGGCCCTAGCAACGGCCCTAACAAGGGCCCTAGCAACGGCCCTAGCAACGGCCCTAGCAACGGCCCTAGCAACGGCCCTAACAAGGGCCCTAGCAACGGCCCTAACAACGGCCCTAGCAACGGCCCTAACAAGGGCCCTAGCAACGGCCCAAACAAGGGCCCTAGCAACGGCCCAAACAAGGGCCCTAGCAACGGCCCTAACAACGGCCCTAGAAACGGCCCTAGGAACAACCCTAGGAACGGCCCTAGCAACGGCCCTAGCAACGGCCCTAACAACAGCCCTATCAACGGCCCTAACAAGGGCCCTAGCAACGGCCCAAACAAGGGCCCTAGCAACGGCCCTAACAACGGCCCTAGCAACAGCCCTAACAAGGGCCCTAGCAACGGCCCTAACAAGGGCCCTAGCAACGGCCCAAACAAGGGCCCTAGCAACGGCCCTAACAACGGCCCTAGCAACGGCCCTAACAACGGCCCTAGCAACGGCCCAAACAAGGGCCCTAGCAACGGCCCTAACAACGGCCCTAGCAACGGCCCTAACAACGGCCCTAGCAACGGCCCTAACAAGGGCCCTAGCAACGGTCCTAACAAGGGCCCTAGCAACGGCCCTAACAAGGGCCCTAGCAACGGCCCTAACAAGAGCCCTAGCAACGGCCCTAGCAACGGCCCTAACAAGGGCCCTAGCAACGGCCCTAGCAACGGCCCTAGCAACGGCCCTAACAAGGGCCCTAACAACGGCCCTAACAAGGGCCCTAGCAACGGCCCTAGCAACGGCCCTAGCAACGGCCCTAGCTACGGCCCTAGCAACGGCCCTAACAAGGGCCCTGCAACGGCCCTAGCAACGGCCCTAGCAACGGCCCTAGCAACGGCCCTAAAAAGGGCCCTAGCAACGGCCCTAGCAACGGCTTTAACAACGGCCCTAGCAAAGGCCCTAGCAACGGCCCTAGAAACGACTTTTGCACCGGCCCTAGCAACGGCCCTAGCAACGGCCCTAACAACGGCCCTAGCAACGGCCCTACCAACGGCCCTAACAACGGCCCAAGCAACGGCCCTAGCAACGGCCCTAGCAACGGCCCTAACAAGGGCCCTAGCAACTGCCCTAACATGGGCCCTAGCAACGGCCCTAACAAGGGCCCTAGCAACGGCCCTAACAAGGGCCTTAGCAACGGCCCTAACAAGGGCCCTAGCAACGGCCCTAGCAACGGCCCTAGCAACGGCCCTAGCTACGGCCCTAGCAACGGCCCTAACAAGGGCCCTAGCAATGGCCCTAGCAACGGCCCTAGCAACGGCCCTAGCAACGGCCCTAGCAACGGCCCTAACAAGGGCCCTAGCAACGGCCCTAGCAACGGCCCTAGCAACGGCCCTAGCAACGGCCCTAGCAACGGCCCTAGCAACGGCCCTAGCTACGGCCCTAGCAACGGCCCTAACAAGGGCCCTAGCAACGGCCCTAGCAACGGCCCTAGCAACGGCCCTAGCAACGGCCCTAGCAACGGCCCTAACAAGGGCCCTAGCAACGGCCCTAGCAACGGCCCTAGCAACGGCCCTAGCAACGGCCCTAGCAACGGCCCTAGCAATGACCCTAGCAACAGACCTAACAACGGCCCTAGCAATGGCCCTAGCAACGGCCCTAGCAACGGCCCTAAAAAGGGCCCTAGCAACGGCCCTAACAACGGCCCTTGCAATGGCCCTAGCAAAGGACCTAGCAACGGCCCTAACGACGGCCCTAGCAACGGCCCTAGCGACGGCCCTAACAACGCCCCAAGCAACGGCCCTAGCAACGGCCCTAACAACGGCCCTAGCAACGGCCCTAGCAACGGCCCTAGCAACGGCCCTAGCAACGGCCCTAGCAAAGGCCCTAGCAACGGCCCTTGCAACGGCCCTAGCAACGGCCCTAGCAACGGCCCTAGCAACGGCCCTAACAAGGGCCCTAGCAATGGCCCTAATAAGTGCCCTAGCAACGGCCCTAACAAGGGCCCTAGCAACGGCCCTAACAAGGGCCCTAGCAACGGCCCTAGCAACGGCCCTAGCAACCGCCCTAGCTACGGCCCTAGCAACGGCCCTAACAAGGGCCCTAGCAACGGCCCTAGCAACGGCCCTAGCAACGGCCCTAGCAACGGCCCTAACAAGGACCCTAGCAACGGCCCTAGCAACGGACCTAACAACGGCCGTAGCAACGGCCCTAGCAACGGCCCTAGCAACGGCCCTAAAAAGGGCCCTAGCAACGGCCCTAGCAACGACTTTAACAACGGCCCTAGCAACGGCCCAAGCAACGGCCCTAACGACGGCCCTAAGAACGGCCCTAGCAACGGCCCTAGTAACGGCCCTAAAAAGGGCCCTAGAAACGGACCTAGCAACGGCCCTAGCAACGGCCCTAGCTATGGCCCTAGCAACGGCCCTAACAAGGGCCCTAGCAACGGCCCTAGTAACGGCCCTAGCAACGGCCCTAGCAACGGCCCTAACAAAAGCCCTAGCAACGGCCCTAGCAACGGCCCTAGCAACGGACCTAACAACGGCCCTAGCAAGGGCCCTAGCAACGGCCCTAGCAACGGCCCTTTCAACGGCCCTAGCAACGGCCCTAGCAACGGCCCTAACAACGGCCCTAGCAACGGCCCTACCAACGGCCCTAACAACGGCCCAAGCAACGGCCCTAGCAACGGCCCTAACAAGGGCCCTAGCAACTGCCCTAACAAGGGCCCTAGCAACGGCCCTAACAAGGGCCCTAGCAACGGCCCTAGCAACGACCCTAGCAACGGACCTAACAACGGCCCTAGCAATGGCCCTAGCAACGGCCCTAGCAATGGCCCTAAAAAGGGCCCTAGCAACGGCCCTAACAACGGCCCTTGCAATGGCCCTAGAAACGGCCCTAGCAACGGCCCTAGCAACGGCCCTAACAAGGGCCCTAACAACGGCCCTAACAACTGCCCTAGCAACGGCCCTAGCAACGGCCCTAGCTACGGCCCTAGCAACGGCCCTAACAAGGGCCCTAGCAACGGCCCTAGCAACGGCCGTAGCAACGGCTCTAGCAACGGCCCTAACAAAGGCCCTAGCAACGGCCCTAGCAACGGCCCTAGGAACGGTTCTAGCAACGGCCCTAACAAGGGCCCTAGCAACGGCCCTAGCAACGGCCCTAGCAACGGACCTAACAACGGTCGTAGCAACGGCCCTAAAAAGGGCACTAGCATCGGCCCTAACAATGGCCCTTGCAACGGCCCTAGCAACGGCCCTAGCAACGGCCCTAACAAGGGCCCTAGCAACGGCCCTAACAAGGGCCCTAGCAACGGCCCTAACAAGGGCCCTAGCAACGGCCCTAACAAGAGCCCTAGCAACGGCCCTAGCAACGGCCCTAACAAGGGCCCTAGCAACGGCCCTAGCAATGGCCCTAGCAACGGCCCTAGCAACGGCCCTAACAAGGGCCCTAGCAACGGCCCTAACAACGGCCCTAGCAACGGCCCTAACAAGGGCCCTAGCAACGGCCCAAACAAGGGCCCTAGCAACGGCCCAAACAAGGGCCCTAGCAACGGCCCTAACAACGGCCCTAGAAACGGCCCTAGGAACAACCCTAGCAACGGCCCTAGCAACGGCCCTAGCAACGGCCCTAACAACAGCCCTATCAACGGCCCTAACAAGGGCCCTAGCAACGGCCCAAACAAGGGCCCTAGCAATGGCCCTAACAACGGCCCTAGCAACAGCCCTAACAAGGGCCCTAGCAACGGCCCTAACAAGGGCCCTAGCAACGGCCCAAACAAGGGCCCTAGCAACGGCCCTAACAACGGCCCTAGCAACGGCCCTAACAACGGCCCTAGCAACGGCCCAAACAAGGGCCCTAGCAACGGCCCTAACAACGGCCCTAGCAACGGCCCTAACAACGGCCCTAGCAACGGCCCTAACAAGGGCCCTAGCAACGGTCCTAACAAGGGCCCTAGCAACGGCCCTAACAAGGGCCCTAGCAACGGCCCTAACAAGAGCCCTAGCAACGGCCCTAGCAACGGCCCTAACAAGGGCCCTAGCAACGGCCCTAGCAACGGCCCTAGCAACGGCCCTAACAAGGGCCCTAACAACGGCCCTAACAAGGGCCCTAGCAACGGCCCTAGCAACGGCCCTAGCAACGGCCCTAGCTACGGCCCTAGCAACGGCCCTAACAAGGGCCCTGCAACGGCCCTAGCAACGGCCCTAGCAACGGCCCTAGCAACGGCCCTAAAAAGGGCCCTAGCAACGGCCCTAGCAACGGCTTTAACAACGGCCCTAGCAAAGGCCCTAGCAACGGCCCTAGAAACGACTTTTGCACCGGCCCTAGCAACGGCCCTAGCAACGGCCCTAACAACGGCCCTAGCAACGGCCCTACCAACGGCCCTAACAACGGCCCAAGCAACGGCCCTAGCAACGGCCCTAGCAACGGCCCTAACAAGGGCCCTAGCAACGGCCCTAACAAGGGCCTTAGCAACGGCCCTAACAAGGGCCCTAGCAACGGCCCTAGCAACGGCCCTAGCAACGGCCCTAGCTACGGCCCTAGCAACGGCCCTAACAAGGGCCCTAGCAACGGCAATAGCAACGGCCCTAGCAACGGCCCTAGCAACGGCCCTAGCAACGGCCCTAACAAGGGCCCTAGCAACGGCCCTAGCAACGGCCCTAGCAACGGCCCTAGCAACGGCCCTAGCAACGGCCCTAGCAACGGCCCTAGCTACGGCCCTAGCAACGGCCCTAACAAGGGCCCTAGCAACGGCCCTAGCAACGGCCCTAGCAACGGCCCTAGCAACGGCCCTAGCAACGGCCCTAACAAGGGCCCTAGCAACGGCCCTAGCAACGGCCCTAGCAACGGCCCTAGCAACGGCCCTAGCAACGGCCCTAGCAATGACCCTAGCAACGGACCTAACAACGGCCCTAGCAATGGCCCTAGCAACGGCCCTAGCAACGGCCCTAAAAAGGGCCCTAGCAACGGCCCTAACAACGGCCCTTGCAATGGCCCTAGCAAAGGACCTAGCAACGGCCCTAACGACGGCCCTAGCAACGGCCCTAGCGACGGCCCTAACAACGCCCCAAGCAACGGCCCTAGCAACGGCCCTAACAACGGCCCTAGCAACGGCCCTAGCAACGGCCCTAGCAACGGCCCTAGCAACGGCCCTAGCAAAGGCCCTAGCAACGGCCCTTGCAACGGCCCTAGCAACGGCCCTAGCAACGGCCCTAGCAACGGCCCTAACAAGGGCCCTAGCAATGGCCCTAATAAGTGCCCTAGCAACGGCCCTAACAAGGGCCCTAGCAACGGCCCTAACAAGGGCCCTAGCAACGGCCCTAGCAACGGCCCTAGCAACCGCCCTAGCTACGGCCCTAGCAACGGCCCTAACAAGGGCCCTAGCAACGGCCCTAGCAACGGCCCTAGCAACGGCCCTAGCAACGGCCCTAACAAGGACCCTAGCAACGGCCCTAGCAACGGACCTAACAACGGCCCTAGCAACGGACCTAGTAACGGCCCTAAAAAGGGCCCTAGAAACGGACCTAGCAACGGCCCTAGCAACGGCCCTAGCTATGGCCCTAGCAACGGCCCTAACAAGGGCCCTAGCAACGGCCCTAGTAACGGCCCTAGCAACGGCCCTAGCAACGGCCCTAACAAAGGCCCTAGCAACGGCCCTAGCAACGGCCCTAGCAACGGACCTAACAACGGCCCTAGCAAGGGCCCTAGCAACGGCCCTAGCAACGGCCCTTTCAACGGCCCTAGCAACGGCCCTAGCAACGGCCCTAACAACGGCCCTAGCAACGGCCCTACCAACGGCCCTAACAACGGCCCAAGCAACGGCCCTAGCAACGGCCCTAACAACGGCCCTAGCAACGGCCCTAGCAACGGCCCTAACAAGGGCCCTAGCAACTGCCCTAACAAGGGCCCTAGCAACGGCCCTAACAAGGGCCCTAGCAACGGCCCTAGCAACGACCCTAGCAACGGACCTAACAACGGCCCTAGCAATGGCCCTAGCAACGGCCCTAGCAATGGCCCTAAAAAGGGCCCTAGCAACGGCCCTAACAACGGCCCTTGCAATGGCCCTAGCAAAGGACCTAGCAACGGCCCTAACGACGGCCCTAGCAACGGCCCTAGCAACGGCCCTAACAACGGCCCTAGCAACGGCCCTAGAAACGGCCCTAGCAACGGCCCTAGCAACGGCCCTAACAAGGGCCCTAACAACGGCCCTAACAACTGCCCTAGCAACGGCCCTAGCAACGGCCCTAGCTACGGCCCTAGCAACGGCCCTAACAAGGGCCCTAGCAACGGCCCTAGCAACGGCCGTAGCAACGGCTCTAGCAACGGCCCTAACAAAGGCCCTAGCAACGGCCCTAGCAACGGCCCTAGGAACGGTTCTAGCAACGGCCCTAACAAGGACCCTAGCAACGGCCCTAGCAACGGCCCTAGCAACGGACCTAACAACGGTCGTAGCAACGGCCTTAAAAAGGGCACTAGCATCGGCCCTAACAATGGCCCTTGCAACGGCCCTAGCAACGGCCCTAGCAACGGCCCTAACAAGGGCCCTAGCAACGGCCCTAACAAGGGCCCTAGCAACGGCCCTAACAAGGGCCCTAGCAACGGCCCTAACAAGGGCCCTAGCAACGGCCCTAACAACGGCCCTAGCAACGGCCCTAACAAGGGCCCTAGCAACGGCCCTAACAAGGGCCCTAGCAACGGCCCAAACAAGGGCCCTAGCAACGGCCCAAACAAGGGCCCTAGCAACGGCCCTAACAACGGCCCTAGAAACGGCCCTAGGAACAACCCTAGCAACGGCCCTAGCAACGGCCCTAGCAACGGCCCTAACAACGGCCCTAGCAACGGCCCTAACAAGGGCCCTAGCAACGGCCCAAACAAGGGCCCTAGCAACGGCCCTAACAACGGCCCTAGCAACAGCCCTAACAAGGGCCCTAGCAACGGCCCTAACAAGGGCCCTAGCAACGGCCCAAACAAGGGCCCTAGCAACGGCCCTAACAACGGCCCTAGCAACGGCCCTAACAACGGCCCTAGCAACGGCCCTAACAAGGGCCCTAGCAACGGCCCTAACAACGGCCCTAGGAACGGCCCTAACAACGGCCCTAGCAACAACCCTAGCAACGGCCCTAGCAACGGACCTAACAACGGCCGTAGCAACGGCCCTAGCAACGGCCCTAGCAACGGCCCTAAAAAGGGCCCTAGCAACGGCCCTAGCAACGGCCCTAACAACGGCCCTAGCAACGGCCCTAACAAGGGCCCTAGCAACGGCCCTAACAACGGCCCTAGCAACGGCGCTAACAACGGCCCTTGAAACGGCCCTAGGAACAACCCTAGCAACGGCCCTAGCAACGGCCCTAGCAACGGCCCTAGCAACGTCCCTAACAACGGCCCTAGCAACGGCCCTAACAAGGGCCCTAGCAACGGCCCTAACAACGGCCCTAGCAACGGCCCTAACAACCGCCCTATCAATGGCCCTAACAAGTGCCCTAGCAATGGCCCTAGCAACGGCCCTAGCAACGGCCCTAACAACGGCCACAGCAACGGCCCTAGCAACAGCCCTAGCAACGGCCCTAGCAACAGCCCTTGCAACGGCCCTAGCAACGGCCCTAGCAACGGCCCTAGCAACGGCCCTAAAAAGGGCCCTAGCAACGGCCCTAGCAACGGCCCTATCAACGGCCCTAGCAACGGCCCTAGCAACGGCCCTAGCAACGGCCCTAGCAACGGCCCTAGCAACGGCCCTAGCAATGGCCCTAGAAACGGCCCTAACAACGGCCCTAGCAACGGCCATAGCAACGGCCCTAGCAACGGCCCTAGCAACGGCCCTAGCAACGGCCTTTGCAACGGCCCTAGCAACGGCCCTAGCAACGGATCTATCAAAGGCCCTAACAACGGCCATAGCAACGGCCCTAACAACGCCCCTAGCAACGGCCCTAACAACGGCCCTAGCAAGGGCCCTAGCAACGGCCCTAACAACGGCCCTAGCAAGGGCCCTAGGAACGGCCCTAACAACGGCCCTAGCAAAAACCCTAGCAACAGCCCTAGCAACGGCCCTAGCAACGGCCCTAGGAATGGCCCTAGCAACGGCCCTAACAAGGGCCCTAAGAACGGCCCTAGCAAAGGCCCTAGCAACGGACCTAACAACGGCCGTAGCAACGGCCCTAGCAACGGCCCTAGCAACGGCCCTAAAAAGGGCCCTAGCAACGGCCCTAACAACGGCCTTTTCAACGGCCCTAGCAACGGCCCTAGCAACGGCCCTAACAACGGCCCTAGCAACGGCCCTTGCAACGTCCCTAACAAGGGCCATAGCAACGGCCCTAACAAGGGCCCTAGCAACGGCCCTAACAAGGGCCCTAGCAACGGCCCTAACAAGGGCCATAGCAACGGCCCTAGCAACGGCCCTAGCAACGGCTCTAGCAACGGCCCTAGCAACGGCCCTAACAACGGCCCTAGCAACGGCCCTAGCAACGGCCCTAGCAAAGGCCCTAGCAACGGCCCTAACAAGGGCCCTAGCAACGGCCCTAGCAACGGCCCTAGCAACGGCCCTAGCAACGGCCCTAACAAGGGCCCTAGCAACGGCCCTAGCAACGGCCCTAGCAACGGCCCTAGCAACGGCCCTAACAAGGGCCCTAGCAACGGCCCTAGCAACGGCCCTAGCAAAGGCCCTAGCAACGGCCCTAACAAGGGCCCTAGCAACGGCCCTAGCAACGGCCCTAACATCGGCTCTAGCAACGGCCCTAGCAACGGCCCTAACAACGGCCCTAGCAACGGCCCTAACAAGGGCCCTAGCAACGGCCCAAACAAGGGCCCTAGCAACAGCCCTAACAACGGCCCTAGCAACGGCCCTAACAAGGGCCCTAGCAACGGCCCTAACAAGGGCCCTAGCAACGGCCCAAACAAGGGCCCTAGCAACGGCCCTACCAACGGCCCTAACAACGGCCACAGCAACGGCCCTAGCAACGGCCCTATCAACGGCCCTAGCATCGGCCCTTGCAACGGCCCAAGCAACGGCCCTAACAACGGCCCTAGCAACGGCCCTACCAACGTTCCTAGCATCGGCCCTAACAACGGCCCTAGCAACGGCCCTAACAACGACCCTAGCAACGACCCTAACAACGGCCCTAGCAACGGCCCTAACAACGGCCCTTGCAACAGCCCTAGCAATGGCCCTAGCAACGGCCCTAGCAACGGCCCTAGCAACGGCCCTAGCAACGGCCCTAACAACGGCCCTTGCAACGGCCCTAGCAACGGCCCTAGCAACGGCCCTAGCAACGGCCCTAGCAACGGCCCTAGCAACGGCACTAGCAACGGCCCTAGCAACGGCCCTAGCAATGGCCCTAGCAACGGCCCTAAAAAGGGCCCTAGCAACGGCCCTAGCAACGGCCCTAGCAACGGCCCTAGCAACGGCCCTAGCAACGGCCCTAACAACGGCCCTAGCAACGGTCCTAGCAAAGGCTCTAGCAATGGCCTTAACAATGGCCCTTGCAACGGCCCTAGCAAGGGCCCTAGCAACGGCCCTAGCAACGGCCCTAACAACGGCCCTAGCAACGGCCATAGCAACGGCCCTAGCAACGGCCCTAGCAACGGCCCTAGCAACGGCCTTTGCAACGGCCCTAGCAACGGCACTAGCAACGGCCCTAACAACGGCCCTAGCAACGGACCTAACAACGGCCCTAGCAAAGGCCCTAACAACGGCCCTAGCAACGGCCCTAACAACGGCCCTAGTAACGGCCCTACCAACGGCCCTAACAACGGCCCTAACAACGGCCCTTGAAACGGCCCTAGGAACAACCCTAGCAACGGCCCTAGCAACGGCCCTAGCAACGGCCCTAACAACGGCCCTAGCAACGGCCCTAACAAGGGCCCTAGTAACGGCCCAAACAAGGGCCCTAGCAACGGCCCTAGCAACGGCCCAAAAACCGCCCTATCAACGGCCCTAACAACGGCCCTTGCAATGGCCCTAGCAAAGGCCCTAGCAACGGCTTTAGCAACGGCCCTAACAACGGCCCTAGCAACGGCCCTAACAACGGCCCTAGCAACGGCCCTAAAAACGGCCCTAGCAACGGCCCTAGCAACGGCCCTAGCAACGGCCCTAGCAACGGCCCTAGCAACGGCCCTAGAAACGGCCCTAGCAACGGCCCTAGCAACGGCCCTAACAACGGCCCTAACAACGACCCTAGTAACGGCCCTTGCAACGGACCTAGCAACGGCCTTAGCAACGGCCTTAACAACGGCAGTAGCAAAGGCCCTAACAACGGCCATAGCAAGGGCCCTAGCAACGGCCATAACAACGGCCCTAACAACGGCCCTAGCAACGGCCCTAGCAAAGGACCTAACAACGGCCCTAGCAACGGCCCTAGCAACGGCCCTAACAACAGCCCTAGCAACGGCCCTAACAAGGGCCCTAGCAACGGCCCAAACAAGGGCCCTAGCAACGGCCCTAACAACGGCCCGAGCAACAGCCCTAAGAAGGGCCCTAGCAACGGCCCTAACAACGGCCCTAGCAACGGCACTACCAACGGCCCTAACAACGGCCATAGCAACGGCCCTAGCAACGGCCCTAGCAACGGCCCTAGCAACGGCCCTTGCAACGGCCCTAGCAACGGCCCTAGCAACGGCCCTAGCAACGGCCCTAGCAACGGCCCTAGCAACGGCCCTAGCAACGGCCCTAGCAACGGCCCTAACAAGGGCCCTAGCAACGGCCCTAGCAACGGCCCTAGCAACGGCCATAGCAACGGCCCTAACAAGGGCCCTAGCAACGGCCCTAGCAACGGCCCTAACAAGGGCCCTATCAACGGCCCTAGCAACGGCCCTAGCAACGGACCTAACAACGGCCCTAACAAGGGCCCTAACAACGGCCCTAACAACGGCCCTAGCAACGGCCCTAGCAACGGCCCTAGCAACGGCCCTAACAAAGGCCCTAGCAACGGCCCTAACAAGGGCCCTAGCAACGGCCCTAGCAACGGCCCTAGCAACGGCCCTAACAAGGGCCCTAACAACGGCCCTAACAACGGCCCTAGCAACGGCCCTAGCAACGGCCCTAACAAAGGCCCTAGCAACGGCCCTAACAAGGGCCCTAGCAACGGCCCTAGCAACGGCCCTAGCAACGGCCCTAGCTACGGCCCTAGCAACGGCCCTAACAAGGGCCCTGCAACGGCCCTAGCAACGGCCCTAGCAACGGCCCTAGCAACGGCCCTAAAAAGGGCCCTAGCAACGGCCCTAGCAACGGCTTTAACAACGGCCCTAGCAAAGGCCCTAGCAACGGCCCTAGAAACGACTTTTGCACCGGCCCTAGCAACGGCCCTAGCAACGGCCCTAACAACGGCCCTAGCAACGGCCCTACCAACGGCCCTAACAACGGCCCAAGCAACGGCCCTAGCAACGGCCCTAGCAACGGCCCTAACAAGGGCCCTAGCAACTGCCCTAACATGGGCCCTAGCAACGGCCCTAACAAGGGCCCTAGCAACGGCCCTAACAAGGGCCTTAGCAACGGCCCTAACAAGGGCCCTAGCAATGGCCCTAGCAACGGCCCTAGCAACGGCCCTAGCTACGGCCCTAGCAACGGCCCTAACAAGGGCCCTAGCAACGGCCCTAGCAACGGCCCTAGCAACGGCCCTAGCAACGGCCCTAATAACGGCCCTAACAAGGGACCTAGCAACGGCCCTAGCAATGACCCTAGCAACGGACCTAACAACGGCCCTAGCAACGGCCCTAACAATGGCCCTAGCAACGGCCCTAGCAATGGCCCTAGCAACGGCCCTAGCAACGGCCCTAGCAACGGCCCTAGCAACGGCCCTAGCAATGGCCCTAACAAGGGCCCTAGCAATGGCCCTAATAAGTGCCCTAGCAACGGCCCTAACAAGGGCCCTAGCAACGGCCCTAACAAGGGCCCTAGCAACGGCCCTAGCAACGGCCCTAGCAACCGCCCTAGCTACGGCCCTAGCAACGGCCCTAACAAGGACCCTAGCAACGGCCCTAGCAACGGACCTAACAACGGCCCTAGCAACGGACCTAACAACGGCCGTAGCAACGGCCCTAGCAACGGCCCTAGCAACGGCCCTAAAAAGGGCCCTAGCAACGGCCCTAGCAACGACTTTAACAACGGCCCTAGCAACGGCCCAAGCAACGGCCCTAACGACGGCCCTAAGAACGGCCCTAGCAACGGCCCTAGTAACGGCCCTAAAAAGGGCCCTAGAAACGGACCTAGCAACGGCCCTAGCAACGGCCCTAGCTATGGCCCTAGCAACGGCCCTAACAAGGGCCCTAGCAACGGCCCTAGTAACGGCCCTAGCAACGGCCCTAGCAACGGCCCTAACAAAGGCCCTAGCAACGGCCCTAGCAACGGCCCTAGCAACGGACCTAACAACGGCCCTAGCAAGGGCCCTAGCAACGGCCCTAGCAACGGCCCTTTCAACGGCCCTAGCAACGGCCCTAGCAACGGCCCTAACAACGGCCCTAGCAACGGCCCTACCAACGGCCCTAACAACGGCCCAAGCAACGGCCCTAGCAACGGCCCTAACAACGGCCCTAGCAACGGCCCTAGCAACGGCCCTAACAAGGGCCCTAGCAACTGCCCTAACAAGGGCCCTAGCAACGGCCCTAACAAGGGCCCTAGCAACGGCCCTAGCAACGACCCTAGCAACGGACCTAACAACGGCCCTAGCAATGGCCCTAGCAACGGCCCTAGCAATGGCCCTAAAAAGGGCCCTAGCAACGGCCCTAACGACGGCCCTAGCAACGGCCCTAGCAACGGCCCTAACAACGGCCCTAGCAACGGCCCTAGAAACGGCCCTAGCAACGGCCCTAGCAACGGCCCTAACAAGGGCCCTAACAACGGCCCTAACAACTGCCCTAGCAACGGCCCTAGCAACGGCCCTAGCTACGGCCCTAGCAACGGCCCTAACAAGGGCCCTAGCAACGGCCCTAGCAACGGCCGTAGCAACGGCTCTAGCAACGGCCCTAACAAAGGCCCTAGCAACGGCCCTAGCAACGGCCCTAGGAACGGTTCTAGCAACGGCCCTAACAAGGGCCCTAGCAACGGCCCTAGCAACGGCCCTAGCAACGGACCTAACAACGGTCGTAGCAACGGCCCTAAAAAGGGCACTAGCATCGGCCCTAACAATGGCCCTTGCAACGGCCCTAGCAACGGCCCTAGCAACGGCCCTAACAAGGGCCCTAGCAACGGCCCTAACAAGGGCCCTAGCAACGGCCCTAACAAGGGCCCTAGCAACGGCCCTAACAAGGGCCCTAGCAACGGCCCTAACAACGGCCCTAGCAACGGCCCAAACAAGGGCCCTAGCAACGGCCCAAACAAGGGCCCTAGCAACGGCCCTAACAACGGCCCTAGAAACGGCCCTAGGAACAACCCTAGCAACGGCCCTAGCAACGGCCCTAGCAACGGCCCTAACAACAGCCCTAGCAACGGCCCTAACAAGGGCCCTAGCAACGGCCCAAACAAGGGCCCTAGCAACGGCCCTAACAACGGCCCTAGCAACAGCCCTAACAAGGGCCCTAGCAACGGCCCTAACAAGGGCCCTAGCAACGGCCCAAACAAAGGCCCTAGCAACGGCCCTAACAACGGCCCTAGCAACGGCCCTAACAACGGCCCTAGCAACGGCCCTAACAAGGGCCCTAGCAACGGCCCTAACAACGGCCCTAGGAACGGCCCTAACAACGGCCCTAGCAACAACCCTAGCAACGGCCCTAGCAACGGACCTAACAACGGCCGTAGCAACGGCCCTAGCAACGGCCCTAGCAACGGCCCTAAAAAGGGCCCTAGCAACGGCCCTAGCAACGGCCCTAACAACGGCCCTAGCAACGGCCCTAACAAGGGCCCTAGCAACGGCCCTAACAACGGCCCTTGAAACGGCCCTAGGAACAACCCTAGCAACGGCCCTAGCAACGGCCCTAGCAACGGCCCTAGCAACGTCCCTAACAACGGCCCTAGCAACGGCCCTAACAAGGGCCCTAGCAACGGCCCTAACAACGGCCCTAGCAACGGCCCTAACAACCGCCCTATCAATGGCCCTAACAAGTGCCCTAGCAATGGCCCTAGCAACGGCCCTAGCAACGGCCCTAACAACGGCCACAGCAACGGCCCTAGCAACAGCCCTAGCAACGGCCCTAGCAACAGCCCTTGCAACGGCCCTAGCAACGGCCCTAGCAACGGCCCTAGCAACGGCCCTAAAAAGGGCCCTAGCAACGGCCCTAGCAACGGCCCTATCAACGACCCTAGCAACGGCCCTAGCAACGGCCCTAGCAACGGCCCTAGCAACGGCCCTAGCAACGGCCCTAGCAATGGCCCTAGAAACGGCCCTAACAACGGCCCTAGCAACGGCCATAGCAACGGCCCTAACAACGCCCCTAGCAACGGCCCTAACAACGGTCCTAGCAAGGGCCCTAGCAACGGCCCTAACAACGGCCCTAGAAACGGCCCTAAAACGGCCCTAGCAAAGGCCCTAACAACGGCCCTAGCAACGGCCCTAACAACGGCCCTAGGAACGGCCCTAACAACGGCCCTAGCAAAAACCCTAGCAACAGCCCTAGCAACGGCCCTAGCAACGGCCCTAGGAATGGCCCTAGCAACGGCCCTAACAAGGGCCCTAAGAACGGCCCTAGCAAAGGCCCTAGCAACGGACCTAACAACGGCCGTAGCAACGGCCCTAGCAACGGCCCTAGCAACGGCCCTAAAAAGGGCCCTAGCAACGGCCCTAGCAATGACCCTAACAACGGCCCTAGCAACGGCCCTTGCAACGTCCCTAACAAGGGCCATAGCAACGGCCCTAACAAGGGCCCTAGCAACGGCCCTAACAAGGGCCCTAGCAACGGCCCTAACAAGGGATCTAGCAACGGCCCTAGCAACGGCCCTAGCAACGGCTCTAGCAACGGCCCTAGCAACGGCCCTAACAACGGCCCTAGCAACGGCCCTAGCAACGGCCCTAGCAAAGGCCCTAGCAACGGCCCTAACAAGGGCCCTAGCAACGGCCCTAGCAACGGCCCTAGCAACGGCCCTAGCAACGGCCCTAACAAGGGCCCTAGCAACGGCCCTAGCAACGGCCCTAACAAGGGCCCTAGCAACGGCCCTAGCAACGGCCCTAGCAAAGGCCCTAGCAACGGCCCTAACAAGGGCCCTAGCAACGGCCCTAGCAACGGCCCTAACATCGGCTCTAGCAACGGCCCTAGCAACGGCCCTAACAACGGCCCTAGCAACGGCCCTAACAAGGGCCCTAGCAACGGCCCAAACAAGGGCCCTAGCAACGGCCCTAACAACGGCCCTAGCAACGGCCCTAACAAGGGCCCTAGCAACGGCCCTAACAAGGGCCCTAGCAACGGCCCAAACAAGGGCCCTAGCAACGGCCCTACCAACGGCCCTAACAACGGCCACAGCAACGGCCCTAGCAACGGCCCTATCAACGGCCCTAGCATCGGCCCTTGCAACGGCCCTAGCAACGGCCCTAACAACGGCCCTAGCAACGGCCCTACCAACGTTCCTAGCATCGGCCCTAACAACGGCCCTAGCAACGGCCCTAACAACGACCCTAGCAACGACCCTAACAACGGCCCTAGCAACGGCCCTAACAACGGCCCTTGCAACAGCCCTAGCAATGGCCCTAGCAACGGCCCTAGCAACGGCCCTAGCAACGGCCCTAGCAACGGCCCTAACAACGGCCCTTGCAACGGCCCTAGCAACGGCCCTAGCAACGGCCCTAGCAACGGCCCTAGCAACGGCCCTAGCAACGGCCCTAGCAACGGCACTAGCAACGGCCCTAGCAACGGCCCTAGCAATGGCCCTAGCAACGGCCCTAAAAAGGGCCCTAGCAACGGCCCTAGCAACGGCCCTAGCAACGGCCCTAGCAACGGCCCTAGCAACGGCCCTAACAACGGCCCTAGCAACGGTCCTAGCAAAGGCTCTAGCAATGGCCTTAACAAGGGCCCTTGCAACGGCCCTAGCAAGGGCCCTAGCAACGGCCCTAGCAACGGCCCTAACAACGGCCCTAGCAACGGCCATAGCAACGGCCCTAGCAACGGCCCTAGCAACGGCCCTAGCAACGGCCTTTGCAACGGCCCTAGCAACGGCACTAGCAACGGCCCTAACAACGGCCCTAGCAACGGCCCTTGAAACGGCCCTAGGAACAACCCTAGCAACGGCCCTAGCAACGGCCCTAGCAACGGCCCTAACAACGGCCCTAGCAACGGCCCTAAGAAGGGCCCTAGTAACGGCCCAAACAAGGGCCCTAGCAACGGCCCTAGCAACGGCTCAAAAACCGCCCTATCAACGGCCCTAACAACGGCCCTTGCAATGGCCCTAGCAAAGGCCCTAGCAACGGCTTTAGCAACGGCCCTAACAACGGCCCTAGCAACGGCCCTAACAACGGCCCTAGCAACGGCCCTAAAAACGGCCCTAGCAACGGCCCTAGCAACGGCCCTAGCAACGGCCCTAGCAACGGCCCTAGCAACGGCCCTAGAAACGGCCCTAGCAACGGCCCTAGCAACGGCCCTAACAACGGCCCTAGCAACGGCCCTAGCAAAGGCTCTTGCAATGGCCTTAACAAGGGCCCTTGCAACGGCCTTAGCAACGGCCCTAGCAACGGCCCTAGCAACGGCCCTAACAACGACCCTAGTAACGGCCCTTGCAACGGCCCTAGCAACGGCCTTAGCAACGGCCTTAACAACGGCAGTAGCAAAGGCCCTAACAACGGCCATAGCAAGGGCCCTAGCAAAGGACCTAACAACGGCCCTAGCAACGGCCCTAGCAAAGGCTCTTGCAATGGCCTTAACAAGGGCCCTTGCAACGGCCTTAGCAACGGCCCTAGCAACGGCCCTAGCAACGGCCCTAACAACGACCCTAGTAACGGCCCTTGCAACGGCCCTAGCAACGGCCTTAGCAACGGCCTTAACAACGGCAGTAGCAAAGGCCCTAACAACGGCCATAACAACGGCCCTAACAACGGCCCTAGCAACGGCCCTAGCAAAGGACCTAACAACGGCCCTAGCAACGGCCCTAGCAACGGCCCTAACAACAGCCCTAGCAACGGCCCTAACAAGGGCCCTAGCAACGGCCCAAACAAGGGCCCTAGCAACGGCCCTAACAACGGCCCGAGCAACAGCCCTAAGAAGGGCCCTAGCAACGGCCCTAACAACGGCCCTAGCAACGGCACTACCAACGGCCCTAACAACGGCCATAGCAACGGCCCTAGCAACGGCCCTAGCAACGGCCCTAGCAACGGCCCTTGCAACGGCCCTAGCAACGGCCCTAGCAACGGCCCTAGCAACGGCCCTAGCAACGGCCCTAGCAACGGCCCTAGCAACGGCCCTAGCAACGGCCCTAACAAGGGCCCTAGCAACGGCCCTAACAAGGGCCCTAGCAACGGCTCTAACAAGGGCCCTAGCAACGGCCCTAGCAAAGGCCCTAGCAACGGCCCTAGCTACGGCCCTAGCAACGGACCTAACAAGGGCCCTAGCAACGGCCCTAGCAACGGCCCTAGCAACGGCCATAGCAACGGCCCTAACAAGGGCCCTAGCAACGGCCCTAGCAACGGCCCTAACAAGGGCCCTATCAACGGCCCTAGCAACGGCCCTAGCAACGGACCTAACAACGGCCTTAGCAACGGCCCTAGCAACGGCCCTAGCAACGGCCCTAAAAAGAGCCCTACAACGGCCCTAACAACGGCCCTAGCAACGTCCCTAACAAGGGCCCTAGCAACGGCCCTAGCAACGGCCCTAGCAACGGCCCTAGCTACGGCCCTAGCAACGGCCCTAGCAACGGCCCTAGAAACGGCCCTAGCAACGGCCCTAGCAACGGCCCTAACAAGGGCCCTAGCAACGGCCCTAGCAACGGCCCTAACAACGGCCCTAGCAACGGCCCTAGCAACGGCCCTAACAACGGACCTAGCAAAGGCCCTAACAATGGCCCTAGCAACGCCCCTAACAACGGCCCTTGAAACGGCCCTAGGAACAACCCTAGCAACGGCCATAGCAACGGCCCTAGCAACGGCCCTAACAACGGCCCTAGCAACGGCCCAAACAAGGGCCCTAGCAACGGCCCTAACAACGGCCCTAGCAACGGCCCTAACAAGGGCCCTAGCAAAGGCCCTAACAAGGGCCCTAGCAACGGCCAAAACAAGGGCCCTAGCAACGGCCCTAACAAGGGCCCTAGCAACGGCCCTAACAACCGCCCTATCAATGGCTGTAACAACGGCCCTAGCAACGGCCCTAACAACGGCCTTTTCAACGGCCCTAGCAACGGCCCTAGCAACGGCCCTAACAACGGCCCTAGCAACGGCCCTAGCAACGTCCCTAACAAGGGCCCTAGCAATGGCCCTAACAAGGGCCCTAGCAACGGCCCTATCAAGGGCCCTAGCAACGGCCCTAACAAGGGCCCTAGCAACGGCCCTAACAAGGGCCCTAGCAATGGCCCTAGCAACGGCCCTAGAAACGGCCCTAGCTACGGCCCTAGCAACGGCCCTAACAAGGGCCCTAGCAACGGCCCTAGCAACGGCCCTAGCAACGGCCCTAGCAACGGTCCTAACAAGGGCCCTAGCAACGGCCCTAGCAACGGCCCTAGAAACGGCCCTAGGAACAACCCTAGCAACAGCCCTAGCAACGGCCCTAGCAACGGCCCTAACAACGGCCCTAGCAACGGCCCTAGCAACGGCCCTAGCAACGGCCCTAACAATGGCCCTAGCAACGGCCCTAACAACGGCCCTTGAAACGGCCCTAAAAACGGCCCTAGCAACGGCCCTAGCAACGGACCTAGCAACGGCCCTAGCAACGGCCCTAGCAACGGCCCTAGAAACGGCCCTAGCAACGGCCCTAGCAACGGCCCTAACAACGGCCCTAGCAACGGCCCTAGCAAAGGCTCTTGCAATGGCCTTAACAAGGGCCCTTGCAACGGCCCTAGCAACGGCCCTAGCAACGACCCTAGCAACGGCCCTAGCAACGGCCTTAGCAACGGCCTTAACAACGGCCCTAGCAACGGCCCTAGCAACGGACCTTGAAACGGCCCTAGCAACGGCCCTAGCAACGGCCCTAACAAGGGCCCTAGCAACGGCCCTAACAACGGCCATAGCAACGGCCCTAAAAACTTAAACAATCCTAAACCCTAAATCTTAAACCATAAACCCTAAATTTTAAACCATAAATCTAAGAATAACCATAACCCTAACCTTAACCCCATAACCCTAACCCTAACCCTAACCTTAACCCTAACCCTAACCTTAACCCTAACCTAACCCTAACCCCTAACCCTTACCCTAACCCTAACCCTTACCCCAACACTAACACTAACCATAACCCTAACCCTAACCTTAACACTCACCCTAACCCTAACCCCATCCCTAACCCCTAACACTAACCCTAACCCAAACCCCTAACCCTAACCCTAACCCTAACCCTAACCTTAACCCTAACCCTAACCCTAACCCTAACCCTATCCCTAACCCAAACCCTTATTCTAACACTAACACTAACCTTAACCCTAACCCTAACCTTAACCCTCACCCTAACCCTCACCTTAACCCTAAACCTAACCCTAACACTAACCCTAACACCCTAAATACTAAACCCTAAACCCCGAAAAACCCTAAACACTAATTCCAAAAGCACCCTAAACCCTAAACTATAAACACTAAACGCTAAAAAACCCTAAACCCTAAACCCTAAACACTAAACCCTAAACAAGCCTAAACCCTAAAACCATTAACACTATACCCTAAACAACCCTAAACCCTTAACCCTAAACATTATACCCTAAACCCTAAAACACTATACAACCTTAAACCCTAAACCTTAAAATATCCTAAATCATAAATCCTGAACAACCCTAAACACTAAATCATAAACAACCCTAAAAAAACCTAAACAACTCTAAACCCTAAAACATAAACAACCCTAAACATTAAACAATCTTAAACGCTAAACCCTATACCCTAAACCTAAACCACCCTAAAACTTAAACAATGCTAAAGCCTAAACCTTAAACCATAAACCCTAAATTTTAAACCATAAATCTAAGAATAACCATAACCCTAACCCTAACCCTAAACCTAAACCTAACCCTAACCCCAACCCTAACCTTAACCCCATAACCCTAACCCTAACTTTAAGCCTAACGTAACCCCATAACCCTAACCCTAACCCTAACCCTAACCCTAACCCTAACTCTAACCCTAACTCTAACCCTAATGCTAACCCTAACCCTAACCCTAACAATAACCCCTCAACCTTAATCCCTAAATCCTAAACCCTGAAAAACCATAAATCCTAAACCCTGAACAACCCTAAATCATAAACCCTGAATAACCCTAAACACTAACCTCTAAACAACCCTAAACAACCCTAATAACTAAACCATAAACAACCCTAAACACTAAACCCTAAACAACCCTATACCTTAAACCTTAAACACTAAACCCTAAATAACCCTAAACCCTAAACCATTAACACTATACCCTAAACAACACTAAACACTAAACCCAAAACAACCCTAAAACCTAAACCTTAAACACTAAACCTTAAACAACCCTAAACCCTTAACACAAAACCCTAAACAACCCTAAACTTTTAACCCTAAACACTATACCCTAACAACCCTAAACCTTAAACAATCCTAAACTCTAAACTCTAAACCCTTAACCTAAACCACCCTAAATCTTAAACAATCCTAAACCCTAAACCTTAAACCCTAAACACTAAACCCTAAACCCTAAACCTAACAATAACCATAACCCTAACACTAACCCCTAACCCTTACCCTAACCCTAACCCTAACCCTAACCGTAACCCTAACCCTAACCCTAACCCTAACCCTAAACCTAACCCTAACCTTAACCCTAATCCTAAACCTAACCCTAACCCTAACCGTAACCCTAACCCTAAACCTAATCCTAACCCTAACCCTAACCCTAACCCTAACCCTAACCCTAACCCTAACCCTAACCCTAAACCTAATCCTAACCCTAACCTTAACCCTAATCCTAACCCTAACACTAACCCTAACCGTAACCATAACACTAAACTCTAAACCCTAAACCTAATCCACCCTAAACCTTAAACAATCCTAAACCATAAACCTTAGACCCTAAATCCTAAATCTAACAATAAACCTAAACCTAACCGTAAATCTAACCCTATCCCTAACCCTAACCCTAAACCCTCCCTGACCCTAACCCTAACCCTAACCCTAAACCTAACCCTAACCCTAACCCTAACCTAACCCTAACCCTAACCCTAACCTAACCCTAACCCTAACCCTAACCCTAACACAAAGCTAACACTAACCCCCTAACTTTTACCCTAACCCTAACCCTAACCCTAAACCTAACCCTTACCATAACCCTAACCCTAACCCTAACCCCATTTCTAACCCTAACCCTAACCGTAACCATAACAATAAACTCTAAACCCTAAACCTAATCCACCCTAAACCTTAAAAAATCCTAAAGAATAAACCTTAAACCCTAAACCCTAAATCTAACAATAAACCTAAACCTAACCCTAAATCTAACCCTAACCCTATCCCTAACCCTAAACCTAACCCTGACCCTAACCCTAACCCTAATCCTAACACTAACCATAACCCTAACCCTAACACTAACTCTAACCCTAACCCTAACCCTAACCGTAACCATAATACTAAACTCTAAACCCTAAACCTAATCCACCCTTAAACTTAAACAATCCTAAACCATAAACCTTAAACCCTAAACCCTAAATCTAACAATAAACCTAAACCTAACCCTAAATCTAACCCTAACCCTAACCCTAACCCTAAACATAAACCTGACCCTAACCCTAATCCTAATCCTAACACTAATCATAACCCAAACACTAACCCTAACCCTAACCCTAAACCTAACCCTAAACCTCACACTATCCCTAATCCTAACACTAAACCCTAAACTTTAATTCTAACCCTAACCCTAACCCTACCCTTAACCCTAACCCTAACCATATTTCTAAACCTAACCCTGACCCTAATCTTAACACTAACCCTATTTCTAATTCTAACCCTAACACTAATCCTAAACTAAAACCTAACCCCCTAATAATAACCCTAAAACTAAACCTAACCCTAACCCTAACCCTAACCCTAACCCTAACACTAACCCCTAACCCCTAACACTAACCCTAACCCAAACCCCTAACCCTAACCCTAACCCTAACCCTCACCTTAACCCTAAACCTAACCCTAACACTAACCCTAACACCCTAAATCCTAAACCCTAAACCCCGAAAAACCCTAAACACTAATTCCAAAAGCATCCTAAACCCTAAACTATAAACACTAAACGCTAAAAAACCCTAAACCCTAAACCCTAAACACTAAACCCTAAACAAGCCTAAACCCTAAAACCATTAACACTATACCCTAAACAACCCTAAACCCTTAACACTAAACATTATACCCTAAACCCTAAAACACTATACAACCTTAAACCCTAAACCTTAAAATATCCTAAATCATAAATCCTGAACAACCCTAAACACTAAATCATAAACTACCCCAAAAAACCCTAAACAACTCTAAACGCTAAAACCTAAACAACCCTAAACATTAAACAATCTTAAACGCTAAACCCTATACCCTAAACCTAAACCACCCTAAAATTTAAACAATCCTAAACCCTAAACCTTAAACCATAAACCCTAAATTTTAAACCATAAATCTAAGGATAAACATAACCCTAAACCTAACCCTAAACCTAAACCTAACCCTAACCCCAACCCTAACCTTAACCCCATAACCTTAACCCTAACCTTAAGCCTAACATAACCCCATAACCTTAACTCTAACCCTAACTCTAACCCTAATGCTAACCCTAACCCTAACCCTAACCCTAACCTTAACCCCTTAACCTTAATCCCTAAATCCTAAACCCTGAACAACCATAAATCCTAAACCCGAACAACCCTAAATCATAAACCCTGAATAACCCTAAACACTAACCTCTAAACAACCCTAAACAACCCTAATCACTAAACCATAAACAACCCTAAACACTAAAACCTAAACAACCCTATACCCTAAACCTTAAACACTAAACCCTAAATAACCCTAAACCCTAAACCATTAACACTATACCCTAAACAACACTAAACAGTAAAACCAAAACAACCCTAAAACCTAAACCTTAAACACTAAACCTTAAAAAACCCTAAACCCTAAACACTAAACCCTAAACAACCCTAAATTTTAACCCTAAACACTATACCCTAAACAGCCCTAAACCTTAAACAATCCTAAACTCTAAACCCTAAACCCTTAACCTAAACCACCCTAAATCTTAAACAATCCTAAACCCTAAACCTTAAACCCTAAACACTAAACCCTAAAACCTAAACCTAACAATAACCATAACCCTAACCCTAACCCCAAACCCTTACCCTAACCCTAACCCTAACCCTAATCCTAACCCTAACCCTAACCCTAACCCTAACCCTAACCCTAAACCTAAACCTAATCCTAACCCTAACCTTAACCCTAATCCTAACCCTAACCCTAACCCTAACCCTAACCATAACCATAACACTAAACTCTAAACCCTAAACCTAATCCACCGTAAACCTTAAACAATCCTAAACCATAAACCTTAGACCCTAAATCCTAAATCTAACAATAAACCTAAACGTAACCCTAAATCTAACCCTAACCCTAACCTTAACCCTAAACCCTCCCTGACCCTAACCCTAACCCTAACCCTAACCCTAACCCTAACCCTAACCCTAAACCTAACCCTGACCCTAATCCTAACACTAACCCTATTTCTATTTCTAACCCTAACACTAATCCTAAACTTAAACCTAACCCCCTAATAATAACCCTAACCCTAACACTAATCCTAACCCCTAACCCTAACCCTAACCCTAACCCTAACCCTAACCTAACCCTAACCCTAACCCTAAACCTAATCCTAACCCTAACCCTAACCCAACCCTAACCCTAACCCTAACCCTAACCTTAACTCTAAACCTAATCCTAACCCTAACCTTAACCATAATCCTAACCCTAACCCTAACCCTAACCCTAACCGTAACCATAACAATAAACTCTAAACCCTAAACCTAATCCACCCTAAACCTTAAACAATCCTAAACCATAAACCTTAGACCCTAAATCCTAAATCTAACAATAAACCTAAACCTAACCCTATATCTAACCCTAACCCTATCCCATACCCTAAACCTTACCCTGACCCTAACCCTAACCCTAATCCTAACACTAACCATAACCCTAACCCTAACACTAACCCTAACCCTAACCATTACCCTAACCCTAACCCTAACCCTAACCCTAACCCTAACCCTAACCCTAACACTAACCGTAACCATAACACTAAACTCTAAACCCTAAACCTAATCCACCCTAAACCTTAAACAATCCTAAACCATAAACCTTAAACCCTAAACCCTAAATCTAACAATAAACCTAAACCTGACCCTAAATCTAACCCTAACCCTAACCCTAACCCTAAACCTAACCCTGACCTTAACCCTAACCCTAATCCTAACACTAACCATAACCCTAACCCTAACCCTAACCCTAACCCTAACCCTAACCCTAACCCTAACCCTAACCCCTTAACCTTAATCCCTATATCCTAAACCCTGAACAACCATAAATCCTAAACCCTGAACAACCCTAAATCATAAACCCTGAATAACCCTAAACACTAACCTCTAAACAACCCTAAACAACCCTAATCACTAAACCATAAACAACCCTAAACACTAAACACTAAACAACCCTATACCCTAAACCTTAAACACTAAACCCTAAATAACCCTAAACCCTAAACCATTAACACTATACCCTAAACAACACTAAACATTAACCCAAAACAACCATAAAACCTAAACCTTAAACACTAAAACTTAAACAACCCTAAACCCTAAACACTAAAGCCTAAACAACCCTAAACTTTTAACCCTAAGCACTATACCCTAAACAACCCTAAACCTTAAACAATCCTAAAGTCTAAACCCTAAACCCTTAACCTAAACCACCCTAAATTTTAAACAATCCTAAACCCTAAACCTTAAACCCTAAACACTGAACCCTAAACCCTAAACCTAACAATAACCATAAACCTAATCCTAACCCCTAAACATTACCCTAACCCTAACCCTAAACCTAATCCTAACCCTAACCCTAACCCTAACCCTAACCCTAACCCTAACCCTAACCCTAACCCTAACTCTAAACCTAATCCTAACCCTAACCTTAACCCTAATCCTAACCCTAACCCTAACCCTAACCCTAACCGTAACCATAACACTAAACTCTAAACCGTAAACCTAATCCACCCTAAACCTTAAGCAATCCTAAACCATAAACCTTAGACCGTAAATCCTAAATCTAACAATAAACCTAAACCTAACCCTAAATCTAACCCTAACACTAACCCTAACCCCAAACCCTCCCTGACCCTAACCCTAACCCTAACCCTAACCCTAACCCTAACCCTAAACCTAACCCTTACCCTAATCCTAACACTAATCCTATTTCTAATTCTAACCCTAACACTAATCCTAAACTTAAACCTAACCCCCTAATAATAACCCTAACCCTAACACCAACCCTAACCCCTAACCTCAACCCTAGCCCTAACCCTAACCCTAACCCTAACACTAACCCCTAACCCTTACCCTAACCCTAACACTAACCCTAACCCTAACCATTACCCTAACCCTAACCCTAACACTAACCCTAACCCTAACCCTAACCGTAACCATAACACTAAACTCTAAACCCTAAACCTAATCCACCCTAAACCTTAAACAATCCTAAACCATAAACCTTAAACCCTAAACCCTAAATCTAACAATAAACCTAAACCTGACCCTAAATCTAACCCTAACCCTAACCCTAACCCTAAACCTAACCCTGACCCTAACCCTAACCCTAATCCTAACACTAACCATAACCCTAACCCTAACCCTAACCTTAACCCTGACCCTAACCCTAACCCTAATCCTAACACTAACCATAACCCTAACCCTAACCCTAACCCTAACCTTAACCCTAAGCCTAACCCTAACCCTAACCCTAACCCTAACCCTAAACCTAACCCTAACCCCTTAACCTTAATCCCTAAATCCTAAACCCTGAACAACCATAAATCCTAAACCCTGAACAACCCTAAATCATAAACCCTGAATATCCCTAAACACTAACCTCTAAACAACCCTAAACAACCCTAATCACTAAACCATAAACAACCCTAAACACTAAACCCTAAACAACCCTATACCCTAAACCTTAAACACTAAACCCTAAATAACCCTAAACCCTAAACCATTAAAACTATACCATAAATAACACTAAACATTAACCCAAAACAACCCTAAAACCTAAACCTTAAACACTAAAACTTAAACAACCCTAAACCCTAAACCCTAAAGCCTAAACAACCCTAAACTTTTAACCCTAAACACTATACACTAAACAACCCTAAACCTTAAACAATCCTAAAGTCTAAACCCTAAACCCTTAACCTAAACCACCCTAAATCTTAAACAATCCTAAACCCTAAACCTTAAACCCTAAACACTAAACCCTAAACCCTAAACCTAACAATAACCATAACCCTAACCCTAACCCCTAAACTTACCCTAACCCTAACCCTAACCCTAATCCTAACCCTAACCCTAACCCTAACCCTAACCCTAACCCTAACTCTAAACCTAATCCTAACCCTAACCTTAAACATAATCCTAACCCTAACCCTAACCCTAACCCTAACCGTAACCATAACACTAAACTCTAAACCCTAAACCTAATCCACCCTAAACCTTAAACAATCCTAAACCATAAACCTTAGACCCAAAATCCTAAATCTAACAATAAACCTAAACCTAACCCTAAATCTAACCCTAACCCTATCCCTAACCCTAAACCTTATTCTGACCCTAACCCTAACCCTAATCCTAACACTAACCATAACCCTAACCCTAACACTAACCCTAACCCTAACCATTACCCTAACCCTAACCCTAACACTAACCCTAACCCTAACCCTAACCCTAACACTAACCGTAACCATAACACTAAACTCTAAACCCTAAACCTAATCCACCCTAAACCTTAAACAATCCTAAACTATAAACCTTAAACCCTAAACCCTAAATCTAACAATAAACCTAAACCTGACCCTAAATCTAACCCTAACCCTAACCCTAACCCTAAACCTAACCCTGACCCTAACCCTAACCCTAATCCTAAAACTAACCATAACCCTAACCCTAACCCTAACCCTAACCTTAACCCTAACCCTAACCCTAACTCTAACCCTAACCCTAACAATAACCCTAACCCTAACCCTAACCCCTTAACCTTAATCCCTATATCCTAAACCCTGAACAACCATAAATCCTAAACCCTGAACAACCCTAAATCATAAACCCTGAATAACCCTAAACACTAACCTCTAAACAACCCTAAACAACCCTAATCACTAAACCATAAACAACCCTAAACACTAAACCCTAAACAACCCTATACCCTAAACCTTAAACACTAAACCCTAAATAACCCTAAACCGTAAACCATTAACACTATACCCTAAACAACACTAAACACTAAACCCAAAACAACCCTAAAACCTAAACCTTAAACACTAAACCTTAAACAACCCTAAACCCTAAACACTAAACCCTAAACAAGCCTAAACTTTTAACCCTAAACACTATACCCTAAACAACCCTAAACCTTAAACAATCCTAAACGCTAAACCCTAAACCCTTAACCTAAACCACCCTAAATATTAAACAATCCTAAACCCTAAACCTTAAACCCTAAACATTAAACCCTAAACCCTAAACCTAACAATAACCATAACCCTAACCCTAACCTCTAACCCTTACCCTAACCCTAAACCTAACCCTAATCCTAACCCTAACCCTAACCCTAACCCTAACCCTAACCCTAACCCTAAACCTAATCCTAACCTTTACCCTAACCCTAACTTTAACCCTAACCCTAATCCTAACACTAAACCCTAAACCCTATACCTAACCCTAACCCTAAAACTAAACTTTAAATCCTAAACCTAATCTACCCTAAACCTTAAACAATCCTAAACCCTAAACCCTGAACCCTAAACCTAACCCTAACCCTAACCCTAACACTAACCATAACCCTAACACTAAATTGTAAACCCTAAATTTAATTTACGATAAACCTTATACAATCCTAAACCCTAAACCTTAAACCCTAAACCTAACAATTACCATAACCCTAACCCTAATCCTAACCCTAACCCTAACCCTAAACGTAACCCTAACACTAAACCTAACCCTAACCCTAACCCTAACCCTAAACCTAACACTAACACTAAACATAGTCCTAACCCTAACCCTAACCATAACCTGACCCTAACCCTAACCCTAACCCTAACCCTAATCCTAACTCTAACCCTAATCCTAACAATAAACCTAAACCTAACCCTAACCCTAACCCTAATCCTAACACTAACCTTAACCCTAACCCTAACCCTAACCCTAACAGTAATCCCTAAACCCTAAACCTAACCCTAACGATATCCCAAACACAAAACTCTAAACCCTAAAAATAATCCACACTAAACCTTAAACAATCCTAAAACCTAAACCTTTACCCTAAACCCTAAACCCTAAACCTAACAATATCCATGACCCTAAACGTAACCCTAAACCTAACCCTAACTCTAACCCTAATCCGAACACTAAACCCTAAACCCTAAACCTAACCCTAACCTTAACACTAAACTCTAAACCCTAAACCTAATATACCCTAAACCTTAAACAATCCTAAACCCAAAACCTTAGACCCTAAACACTAAACCCTAAACCTAACAATAAACCTAACCCTAACCCTAACCCTAAACCTAACCTTAAACTTAACCCTAACCGTAACCCTAACCCTAAACCTAACCCTAACCTTAAGCCTAACCATAAACCTAACCCTAACCCTAAACCTAACCTTAACCCTAACCCTAACCCTAAACCTAACAATAAACATAATCATAACCCTTACCCTAACCCTAACCCTAACCCTAACCGTAACCCTAACCCTAACCCTAACCGTAACACTAACACTAACCCTAACCCTAACCCTAACCCTAACCCTAACCTGAACCTTAACCATAACACTAAACTCTAAACCCTAAACCTAATCCACCCTAAACCTTAAAAAATCCTAAACCATAAACCTTAAACCCTAAACCCTAAATCTAACAATAAACCTAAACCTAACCCTAAATCTATCCCTAACCCTAACCCTAACCCTAAACCTAACCCTGACCTTAACCCTAACCCTAATCCTAACACTAACCATAACCCTAACCCTAACCCTAACCCTACCCCTAACTCTAACCCTAACCCTATCCATAAACCTAACCCTGACCCTAATCCTAACACTAACCCTATTTCTAATTCTAACCCTAACACTAATTATAAATTTAAACCTAACTCCCTAATAATAACCCTAACCCTAAACCTAACCCTAACCCTAACCCTAACCCTAACCCTAACCCTAACCTAAACCCTAACCCCCCCAACCCTAACCTTAACCCTAACCCTAACCCTAACCGTAACTCTAACCCTAACCCTAACCGTAACTCTAACCCTAACCCTAACACTAACACTAACCCTAACCGTAACCCTAACCCTAAAACTAATTCTAACCCTAACCCTAACCCTAACCCTAACCGTCACCATAACACTAAACTCTAAACCCTAAACCTAATCCATTCTAAACCTTAAACAATCCTAAACCATAAACCTTAAACCCTAAACCCTAAATCTAACAATAAACCTAAACCTAACCCTAAATCTAACACTAACCCTAACCGTAAACCTAAACCTACCCCTGACCCTAATCCAAAGCCTAATCCTAACAATAACCATAACCCAAACAAAGACTAACCCTATCCCTAAACCTAACCCTAACCCTAAACCTCACACCTACCCTATCCCTAACCCTAACCCTAACCCTAACACTAACCCTAACCCTAACCCTAACACTATCCCTAACACTAACCCTTACCCTAACACTAACACTAACCTTAACCCTAACTCTAACCTTAACCCTCACCCTAACCCTCACCCTAACCCTAAACCTAACCCTAAAACCCTAAATCCTGAAACCTAAACCCAGAAAAACCCTAAACACTAATTTCAAAAGCACCCTAAACCCTAAACTCTAAACACTAAACGCTAAAAAAACCTAAACCCTAAACCCTAAACACTAAACCCTAAACAAGCCTAAACCCTAAAACCATTAACACTATACCCTAAACAACCCTAAACTCTTAACCCTAAACATTATAGCCTAAACCCTAAAACACTATACAAACTTAAACCCTAAACCTTAAAATATCCTAAATCATAAATCCTGAACAACCCTAAACACTAAATCATAAACAACCCTAAAAAAACCTAAACAACTCTAAACGCTAAAACATAAACAACCCTAAACATTAAACAATCTTAAACGCTAAACCCTATACCCTAAACATAAACCACCCTAAAACTTAAACAATCCTAAACCCTAAACCTTAAACCATAAACCCTAAATTTTAAACCATAAATCTAAAAATAACCATAACCCTAACCCTAACACTAAACTTAAACCTAACCCTAACCCCAACCCTAACCTTAACCCCATAACCCTAACCCTAACCTTAAGCCTAACATAACCACATAACCCTAAACCTAACACTCACCCTAACCCTAACCCTAACCCTAACCCTAACCCTAACCCTAACCCTAACCCTAACCCTAACCCCTAACCCCTAACACTAACACTAACCCTAACCCCTAACCCTAACCCTAACCCTAACCCTAACCTTACCCTAACCCTAACCCTAACCCTAACCCTAACCCTAAACCTAACCCTAACCCTAACCCTAACCCTAACCCTAACCTTAACCCTAAACCTAACCTTAACCCTAAACTTAACCCTAACCCCTAACCATTACCCTAACCCCAACCCTAACCCTAACCCTAACCCTAAACCTAACCCTAACCCTAACCCTAACCGTAACCCTAACCCTAACCCTAACCCTAACCCTAACCCTAAACCTAACTCTAACCCTAACCTTAACCCTAATCCTAACCCTAACCCTAACCCTAACCCTAACCGTAACCATAACACTAAACTCTAAACCCTAAACCTAATCCACCCTAAACCTTAAAGAATCCTAAACCATAAACCGTAGACCGTAAACCCTAAATCTAACAATAAACCTAAACCTAAACCTAAATCTAACCCTAACCCTAAACCCTCTCTGACCCTAACCCCTAAACCTAACCCTAACCCTAACCCTAACCTAACCCTAACGCTAACCCTAACCCTAACCCAAACCCTAACACTAACCCCCTAACTTTTACCCTAACCCTAACCCTAACCCTAACCCTAACCCTTACCATAACCCTAACCCTAACCCTAACCCCATCCCTAACCCTAACCCTAACCGTAACCATAACACTAAACTCAAACCCTAAACCTAATCCACCCTAAACCTTAAACAATCCTAAACCATAAACCTTAAACCCTAAACCCTAAATCTAACAATAAACCTAAACCTAACCCTAAATCTAACCCTAACCCTATTCCTAACCCTAAACTAACCCTGACCCTAACCCTAACCCTAATCCTAACAAAAACCATAACCCTAACCCTAACACTAACCCTAACCTTAACCCTAACCCTAACCCTAACCCTAACCCTAACTCTAACCCTAACCCTAACCCTAACCATAACCATAATACTAAACTCTAAACCCTAAACCTAACCACCCTAAACCTTAAACAATCCTAAACCATAAACCTTAAACCCTAAACCCTAAATCTAACAATAAACCTAAACCTAACCCTAAATCTAACCCTAACCCTAACCCTAACCCTAAACCTAAACCTGACCTAACCCTAACCCTAATCCTAACACTAATCATAACCCAAACACTAACCCTAACCCTAACCCTAAACCTAACCCTAAACCTCACACTATCCCTAATTTTAACACTAAACCCTAAACTTTAAATCTAACCCTAACCCTAACCCTACCCTTAACCCTAACCCTAACCATATCCCTAAACCTAACCCTGACCCTAATCCTAACACTAACCCTATTTCTAATTCTAACCCTAACACTAATCCTAAACTAAAACCTAACCCCCTAATAATAACCCTAACACTAAACCTAACCCTAACCCTAAGCCTAACCCTATCCCTAACCTCTAACCCCTAACACTAACCCTAACCCTAACCCCTAACCCTAACCCTAACCCTAACCCTAACCCTAACCCTAACCCTAACCCTATCCCTAACCCTAACCCTTCTCCTAACACTAACACTAACCTTAACCCTAACCCTAACCTTAACCCTCACCCTAACCCTCACCTTAACCCTAAACCTAACCCTAACACTAACCCTAACACCCTAAATCCTAAACCCTAAACCCCAAAAAACCCTAAACACTAATTCCAAAAGCACCCTAAACCCTAAACTATAAACACTAAACGCTAAAAAACCCTAAACCCTAAACCCTAAACACTAAACCCTAAACAAGCCTAAACCCTAAAACCATTAACACTATACCCTAAACAACCCTAAACCCTTAACCCTAAACATTATACCCTAAACCCTAAAACACTATACAACCTTAAACCCTAAATCTTAAAATATCCTAAATCATAAATCCTGAACAACCCTAAACACTAAATTATAAACAACCCTAAAAAACCCTAAACAACTCTAAACGCTAAAACCTAAACAACCCTAACCATTAAACAATCTTAAACGGTAAATTCTATACCCTAAACCTAAACCACCCTAAAACTTGAACAATCCTAAACCCTAAACCTTAAACCATAAACCCTAAATTTTAAACCATAAATCTAAGAATAACCATAACCCTAACCCTAACCCTAAACCTAAACCTAACCCTAACCCCAACCCTAACCTTAACCCCATAACCCTAACCCTAACCTTAAGCCTAACATAACCCCATAACCCTAACTCTAACCCTAACTCTAACCCTAATGCTAACCCTAACCCTAACCCTAACCCTAATTCTTTAACCTTAATCCCTAAATCCTAAACCCTGAACAACCATAAATCCTAAACCCTGAACAACCCTAAATTATAAACCCTGAATAACGCTAAACACTAACCCCTAAACAACCCTAAACAACCCTAATCACTAAACCATAAACAACCCTAAACACTAAACCCTAAAGAACCCTATACCTTAAACCTTAAACACTAAACCCTAAATAACCCTAAACCCTAAAACATTAACACTATACCCTAAACAACACTAAACACTAAACCCAAAACAACCCTAAAACCTAAACCTTAAACACTAAACCTTAAACAACCCTAAACCCTAAACACTAAACCCTAAACAACCCTAAACTTTTAACCCTAAACACTATACCCTAAACAACCCTAAACCTTAAACAATCCTAAACTCTAAACCCTAAACCCTTAACCTAAACCACCCTAAATCTTAAACAATCCTAAACCCTAAACCTTAAACCCTAAACACTAAACCCTAAATCCTAAACCTAACAATAACCATAACCCTAACCCTAACCCCTAACCCTTACCCTAACCCTAACCCTAACCCTAATCCTAACCCTAACCCTAACCCTAACACTAACCCTAACCCTAACCCTAACCGTAACCATAACACTAAACTCTAAACCCTAAACCTAATCCACCTAAAACCTTAAACAATCCTAAACCATAAACCTTTGACCCTAAATCCTAAATCTAACAATAAACCTAAACCTAACCCTAAATCTAACCCTAACCCTAACCCTAACCCTAAACCCTCCCTTACCCTAACCCTAACCCTGACCCTAACCCTAAACCTAACCCTGACCCTAATCCTAACACTAACCCTATTTCTAATTCTAACCCTAACACTAATCCTAAACTTAAACCTAACCCCCTAATGATAACCCTAACCCTTTCAGTAACCCTAACCCCTAACCCTAACCCTAACCCTAACCCTAAACCTAACCTAACCCTAACCCTAACCCTAACCCTAACCATAACCCTAACGCTAAACTAACCCTAACCCTAACCCTAACCCTAGCACAAACCCTAACACTAACCCCCTAAATTTTACCCTAACCCTAACCCTAACACTAAACCTAACCCTTACCATAACCCTAACCCTAACCCTAACCCGATCCCTAACCCTAACCCTAACCCTAACCGTAACCATAACACTAAACTCTAAACCCAAACCTAATCCACCCTAAACCTTAAACAATCCTAAACCATAAACCTTAAACCCTAAACCCTAAATCTAACAATAAACCTAAACCTAATTCTAAATCTAACCCTAACCTTATCCCTTACCCTAAACCTAACCCTGACCCTAACCCTAACCCTATTCCTAACACTAACCATAACCCTAACCCTAACACTAACCCTACCCTTAACCCTAACACTAACCCTAACCCTAACCCTAACTCTAACCCTACCCCTAACCCTAACCGTAACCATAATACTAAACTCTAAACCCTAAACCTAATCCACCCTTAAACTTAAACAATCCTAAACCATAAACCTTAAACCCTAAACCCTAAATCTAACAATAAACCTAAACCTAACCCTAAATCTAACCCTAACCCTAACCCTAACCCTAAACATAAACCTGACCCTAACCCTAATCCTAATCCTATCACTAATCATAACCCAAACACTAACCCTAACCCTAACCCTAAACCTAACCCTAAACCTCACACTATCCCTAATCCTAACACTAAACCCTAAACTTTAATTGTAACCCTAACCCTAACCCTATCCTTAACCCTAACCCTAACCATATTTCTAAACCTAACCCTGACCCTAATCCTAACACTAACCCTATTTCTAATTCTAACCCTAACACTAATCCTAAACTAAAACCTAAACCCCTAATAATAACCCTAACACTAAACCTAACCCTAACCCTAACCCTAACCCTAACCCTAACACTAACCCCTAACCCCTAACACTAACCCTAACCCAAACCCCTAACGCTAACCCTAACCCTAACCCTAACCTTAACCCTAATCCTAACCCTAACCCTAACCCTATCCCTAACCCTAACCCTTATTCTAACACTAACACTAACCTTAACCCTAACCCTAACCTTAACCCTCACCCTAACCCTCACCTTAACCCTAAACCTAACCCTAACACTAACCCTAACACCCTAAATCCTAAACCCTAAACCCCGAAAAACCCTAAACACTAATTCCAAAAGCACCCTAAACCCTAAACTATAAACACTAAACGCTAAAAAACCCTAAACCCTAAACCCTAAACACTAAACCCTAAACAAGCCTAAACCCTAAAACCATTAACACTATACTCTAAACAACCCTAAACCCTTAACCTTAAAAATTATACCCTAAACCCTAAAACACTATACAACCTTAAACCCTAAACCTTAAAATATCCTAAATCATAAATCCTGAACAACCCTAAACACTAAATTATAAACAACCCTAAAAAACCCTAAACAACTCTAAACGCAAAAACCTAAACAACCCTAAACATTAAACAATCTTAAACGCTAAATTCTGTACCCTAAACCTAAACCACCCTAAAACTTAAACAATCCTAAACCCTAAACCTTAAACCATAAACCCTAAATTTTAAACCATAAATCTAAGAATAACCATAACCCTAACCCTAACCCTAAACCTAAACCTAACCCTAACCCCAACCCTAACCTTAACCCCATAACCCTAACCCTAACCTTAAGCCTAACATAACCCCATACCCCTAACTCTAACCCTAACTCTAACCCTAATGCTAACCCTAACCCTAACCCTAACCCTAACCCTTTAACCTTAATCCCTAAATCCTAAACCCTGAACAACCATAAATCCTAAACCCTGAACAACCCTAAATTATAAACCCTGAATAACCCTAAACACTAACCTCTAAACAACCCTAAACAACCCTAATCACTAAACCATAAACAACCCTAAACACTAAACCCTAAACAACCCTATACCTTAAACCTTAAACACTAAACCCTAAATAACCCTAAACCCTAAAACATTAACACTATACCCTAAACAACACTAAACACTAAACCCAAAACAACCCTAAAACCTAAACCTTAAACACTAAACCTTAAACAACCCTAAACCCTAAACACTAAACCCTAAACAACCCTAAACTTTTAACCCTAAACACTATACCCTAAACAACCCTAAACCTTAAACAATCCAAAACTCTAAACCCTAAACCCTTAACCTAAACCACCCTAAATCTTAAACAATCCTAAACCCTAAACCTTAAACCCTAAACACTAAACCCTAAATCCTAAACCTAACAATAACCATAACCCTAACCCTAACCCCTAACCCTTACCCTAACCCTAACCCTAACCCTAATCCTAACCCTAACCCTAACCCTAACACTAACCCTAACCCTAACCCTAACCGTAACCATAACACTAAACTCTAAACCCTAAACCTAATCCACCCTAAACCTTAAACAATCCTAAACCATAAACCTTAGACCCTAAATCCTAAATAACAATAAACCTAAACCTAACCCTAAATCTAACCCTAACCCTAACCCTAACCCTAAACCCTCCCTGACCCTAACCCTAACCCTGACCCTAACCCTAAACCTAACCCTGACCCTAATCCTAACACTAACCCTATTTCTAATTCTAACCCTAACACTAATCCTAAACTTAAACCTAACCCCCTAATAATAACCCTAACCCTTTCAGTAACCCTAACCCCTAACCCTAACCCTAACCCTAACCCTAAACCTAACCTAACCCTAACCCTAACCCTAACCCTAACCCTAAACTAACCCTAACCCTAACCCTAACCCTAGCACAAACCCTAACACTAACCCCCTAACTTTTACCCTAACCCTAACCCTAACCCTAAACCTAACCCTTACCATAACCCTAACCCTAACCCTAACCCGATCCCTAACCTTAACCCTAACCCTAACCGGAACCATAACACTAAACTCTAAACCCTAAACCTAATCCACCCTAAACCTTAAACAATCCTAAACCATAAACCTTAAACCCTAAACCCTAAATCTAACAATAAACCTAAACCTAACCCTAAATCTAACCCTAACCTTATCCCTTACCCTAAACCTAACCCTGACCCTAACCCTAACCCTAATCCTAACACTAACCATAACCCTAACCCTAACACTAACCCTAACCTTAACCCTAACCCTAACCCTAACCCTAACCCTAACTCTAACCCTACCCCTAACCCTAAAAATAACCATAATACTAAACTCTAAACCCTAAACCTAATCCACCCTTAAACTTAAACAATCCTAAACCATAAACCTTAAACCCTAAACCCTAAATCTAACAATAAACCTAAACCTAACCCTAAATCTAACCCTAACCCTAACCCTAACCCTAAACATAAACCTGACCCTAACCCTAATCCTAATCCTATCACTAATCATAACCCAAACACTAACCCTAACCCTAACCCTAAACCTACCCTAAACCTCACACTATCCCTAATCCTAACACTAAACCCTAAACTTTAATTGTAACCCTAACCCTAACCCTATCCTTAACCCTAACCCTAACCATATTTCTAAACCTAACCCTGACCCTAATCCTAACACTAACCCTATTTCTAATTCTAACCCTAACACTAATCCTAAACTAAAACCTAAACCCCTAATAATAACCCTAACACTAAACCTAACCCTAACCCTAACCCTAACCCTAACCCTAACACTAACCCCTAACCCCTAACACTAACCCTAACCCTAACCCCTAACCCTAACCCTAACCCTAACCCTAACCCTAACCCTAACCCTAACCCTATCCCTAACCCTAACCCTTCTCCTAACACTAACACTAACCTTAACCCTAACCCTAACCTTAACCCTCACCCTAACCCTCACCTTAACCCTAAACCTAACCCTAAACCTAACCCTAAAACCCTAAATCCTAAACCCTAAACCCAGAAAAACCCTAAACACTAATTCCAAAAGCACCCTAAACCCTAAACTCTAAACACTAAACGCTTAAAAAACCTAAACCCTAAACCCTAAACACTAAACCCTAAACAAGCCTAAACCCTAAAACCATTAGCACTATACCCTAAACAACCCTAAACTCTTAACCCTAAACATTATAGCCTAAACCCTAAAACACTATACAACCTTAAACCCTAAACCTTAAAATATCCTAAATCATAAATCCTGAACAACCCTAAACACTAAATTATAAACAACCCTAAAAAACCTTAAACAACTCTAAACGCTAAAACCTAAACAACCCTGAACATTAAACAATCTTAAACGCTAAATTCTGTACCCTAAACCTAAACCACCCTAAAACTTAAACAATCCTAAACCCTAAACCTTAAACCATAAACCCTAAATTTTAAACCATAAATCTAAGAATAACCACAACCCTAACCCTAACCCTAAACCTAAACCTAACCCTAACCCCAACCCTAACCTTAACCCCATAACCCTAACCCTAACCTTAAGCCTAACATAACCCCATAACCCTAACTCTAACCCTAACTCTAACCCTAATGCTAACCCTAACCCTAACCCTAACAATAACCCCTCAACCTTAATCCCTAAATCCTAAACCCTGAACAACCATAAATCCTAAACCCTGAACAACCCTAAATCATAAACCCTGAATAACCCTAAACACTAACCTCTAAACAACCCTAAACAACCCTAATCACTAAACCATAAACAACCCTAAACACTAAACCCTAAACAACCCTATACCTTAAAACTTAAACACTAAACCCTAAATAACCCTAAACCCTAAACCATTAACACTATACCCTAAACAACACTAAACACTAAACCTAAAACAACCCTAAAACCTAAACCTTAAACACTAAACCTTAAAAAACCCTAAACCCTAAACACTAAACCCTAAACAACCCTAAACTTTTAACCCTAAACACTATAACCTAAACAACCCTAAACCTTAAACAATCCTAAACTCTAAACCCTAAACCCTTAACCTAAACCACCCTAAATCTTAAACAATCCTAAACCCTAAACCTTAAACCCTAAACACTATACCCTAAACCTTAAACCTAACAATAACCATAACCCTAACCCTAACCCCTAACCCTTACCCTAACCCTAACCCTAATCCTAACCCTAACCCTAACCCTAACCCTAACCCTAACCCTAACCCTAAACCTAACCCTAAACCTAACCCTAACCTTAACCCTAATACTAACCCTAACCCTAACCCTAACCGTAACCCTAACCCTAAACCTAATCCTAACCCTAACCCTAACCCTAACCCTAACCCTAACCCTAACCCTAAACCTAAACCTAACCCTAACCTTAACCCTAATCCTAACCCTAACCCTAACCCTAACCGTAACCATAACACTAAACTCTAAACCCTAAACCTAATTCACCCTAAACCTTAAACAATCCTAAACCATAAACATTAGACCCTAAATCCTAAATCTAACAATAAACCTAAACCTAACCCTAAATCTAACCCTAACCCTAACCCTAAAACCTCCCTGACCCTAACTCTAACCCTAAACCTAACCGTGACCCTAATCCTAACACTAACCCTATTTCTAATTCTAACCCTAACACTAATCCTAAACTTAAACCTAACACCCTAATAATAACCCTAACCCTTTCACTAACCCTAACCCCTAACCCTAACCCTAACCCTAACCCTAACCCTAACCTAACCCTAACCCTAACCCAAACCCTAACCCTAACCCTAACCTAACCCTAACCCTAACCCTAACCCTAACAGAAACTTTAACACTAACTCCCTAACTTTTGCCCTAACCCTAACCCTAACCCTAAACCTAACCCTTACCATAACCCTAACCCTAACCATAACCAAATCCCTAACCCTAACCCTAACCGTAACCATAACACTAAACTCTAAACCCTAAACCTAATCCACCCTAAACCTTAAACAATCCTAAACCATAAACCTTAAACCCTAAACCCTAAATCTAACAATAAACCTAAACCTAACCTAAATCTAACCCTAACCCTATCCCTAACCCTAAACCTAACCCTGACCCTAACGCTAACCCTAATCCTAACACTAACCATAACCGTAACCCTAACACTAACCCTAACCTTATCCCTAACCCTAACCCTAACCCTAACCCTAACTCTAACCCTAACCCTAACCCTATCTGTAACCAAAATACTAAACTCTAAACCCTAAACCTAATCCACCCTTAAACTTAAACAATCCTAAACCATAAACCTTAAACCCTAAACCCTAAATCTAACAATAAACCTAAACCTAACCCTAAATCTAACCCTAACCCTAACCCGAACCCTAAACCTAAACCTGACCCTAACCCTAATCCTAATCCTAACACTAATCATAACCCAAAACTAACCCTAACCCTAACCCTAAACCTAACCCTAAACCTCACACTGTCCCTAATGCTAACACTAAACCCTAAACTTTAATTCTAACCCTAACCCTAACCCTACCCTTAACACTAACCCTAACCATATTTCTAAACCTAACCCTGACCCTAATCCTAACACTAACCCTATTTCTAATTCTAACCCTAACACTAATCCTGAACTAAAACCTAACCCCCTAATAATAACCCTAACACTAAACCTAACCCTAACCCTAACCCTAACCCTAACCCTAACCCTAACCCTAACACTAACCCCTAACCCCTAACACTAACCCTAACCCTAACCCCTAACCCTAACCCTAACCCTAACCCTAAACTTAACCCTAACCCTAACCCTAACCCTATCCCTAACCCTAACCCTTATTCTAACACTAACACTAACCTTAACCCTAACCCTGACCTTAACCCTCACCCTAACCCTCACCTTAACACTAACCCTAACCCTAACACTAACCCTAACACCCTAAATCCTAAACCCTAAACCCCGAAAAACCCTAAACACTAATTCCAAAAGCACCCTAAACCCTAAACTATAAACACTAAACGCTAAAAAACCCTAAACCCTAAACCCTAAACACTAAACCCTAAGCAAGCCTAAACCCTAAAACCATTAACACTATACCCTAAACAACCCTAAACCCTTAACACTAAACATTATACCCTAAACCCTAAAACACTATACAACCTTAAACCCTAAACCTTAAAATATCCTAAATCATAAATCCTGAACAACCCTAAACACTAAATCATAAACAACCCTAAAAAACCCTAAACAACTCTAAACGCTAAAACCTAAACAAGCCTAAACATTAAACAATCTTAAACGCTAAACCCTATACCCTAAACCTAAACCACCCTAAAACTTAAACAATCCTAAACCATAAACCTTAAACCATAAACCCTAAATTTTAAAACATAAATCTAAGAATAACCATAACCCTAACCCTAACCCTAAACCTAAACCTAACCATAACCCCAACCCTAACCTTAACCCCATAACCCTAACCATAACCTTAAGCCTAACATAACCACATAACCTTAACTCTAACCCTAACTCTAACCCTAATGCTAACCCTAACCCTAACCCTAACCGGAACCTTAACCCCTTAACTTTAATCCCTAAATCCTAAACACTGAACAACCATAAATCCTAAACCCTGAACAACCCTAAATCATAAACCCTGAATAACCCTAAACACTAACCTCTAAACAACCCCAAAAAACCCTAATCACTAAACCATAAACAACCCTAAACACTAAAACCTAAACAACCCTATACCCTAAACTTTAAACACTAAACCCTAAGTAACCCTAAACCCTAAACCATTAACACTATACCCTAAACAACACTAAACACTAAACCCAAAACAACCCTAAAACCTAAACCTTAAACACTAAACCTTAAACAACCCTAAACCCTAAACACTAAACCCTAAACAACCCTAAACTTTTAACCCTAAACACTATACCCTAAACAACCCTAAACCTAAAAACAATCCTAAACTCTAAAACCTTAACCCTTAACCTAAACCACCCTAAATCTTAAACAATCCTAAACCCTAAACCTTAAACCCTAAACACTAAACCCTAAACCCTAAACCTAACAATAACCATAACCCTAACCCTAACCCCTAACCCTTACTTTAACCCTAACCCTAACCCTAATCCTAACCCTAACCCTAACCCTAACCCTAACTCTAACCCTAACTCTAACCCTAAACCTAATCCTAACCCTAACCTTAACCCTAATCCTAACCCTAACCCTAACCCTAACCCTAACCGTAACCATAACACTAAACTCTAAACCCTAGACCTAATCCACCCTAAACCTTAAACAATCCTAAACCATAAACCTT
>NC_137980.1:60144273-60151773 GCF_963924665.1 Micromys minutus | reverse complement strand
ATCTAACAATAAACCTAAACCTAACCCTAAATCTAACACTAACCCTAACCGTAAACCTAAACTTACCCCTGACCCTAATCCAAAGCCTAATCCTAACAATAACCATAACCCAAACAAAGACTAACCCTAACCCTAAACCTAACCCTAACCCTAAACCTCACACCTACCCTATCCCTAACCCTAACCCTAACCCTAACCCTAACCCTAACCCTAAACCTAACCCTAACCCTAACCCTAACCCTAACCCTAACCCTAACCCTAACCCTATCCCTAACCCTAATCCTTATCCTAACACTAACACTAACCTTAACCCTAACCCTACCCTTAACCCTCACCCTAACCCTCACCCTAACACTCACCCTAACCCTAAACCTAACCCTAAAACCCTAAATCATAAACCGTAAACCCAGAAAAACCCTAAACACTAATTCCAAAAGCACCCTAAACCCTAAACTCTAAACACTAAACGCTAAAAAACCCTAAACCCTAAACCCTAAACACTAAACCCTAAACAAGCCTAAACCCTAAAACCATTAACACTATACCCTAAACAACCCTAAACTCTTAACCCTAAACATTATAGCCTAAACCCTAAAACACTATACAACCTTAAACCCTAAACCTTAAAATATCCTAAATCATAAATCCTGAACAACCCTAAACACTAAATTATAAACAACCCTTAGAAAAACCTAAACAACTCTAAACGCTAAAACATAAACAACCCTAAACATTAAACAATCTTAAACGCTAAACCCTATACCCTAAACCTAAACCACCCTAAAACGTAAACAATCCTAAACCCTAAACCTTAAACCATAAACCCTAAATTTTAAACCATAAATCTAAGAATAACCATAACCCTAACCCTAACCCTAAACCTAAACCTAACCCTAACCACAACCCTAACCTTAACCCCATAACCCTAACCCTAACCTTAAGCCTAACATAACCACATAACCCTAACCCTAACCCTCATTCTAACCCTAACCCTAACCCTAACCCTAACCCTAACCCTAACCCTAACCCTAACCCCTAACCCCTAACATTAACCCTAACCCTAACCCTAACCCTATCCATTACCCTAACCCTAACCCTAACCCTAACCCTAACCCTAAACCTAACCCTAACCCTAACACTAACCGTAACCATAACACTAAACTCTAAACACTAAAACTAATCCACCCTAAACCTTAAAAAATCCTAAACCATAAACCTTAAACCCTAAACCCTAAATCTAACAATAAACCTAAACCTGACCCTAAATCTAACCCTAACCCAAACCCTAACCCTAAACCTAACCCTGACCCTAACCCTAACCCTAATCCTAACACTAACCATAACCCTAACGCTAACCCTAACCCTTACCCTAACCCTAACCCTAACCCTAACCCTAACCTTAACCCTAACCCTAACCCCTTAACCTTAATCCCTAAATCCTAAACCCTGAACAACCATAAATCCTAAACCCTGAACAACCCTAAATCATAAACCCTGAATAACCCTAAACACTAACCTCTAAACAACCCTAAACAACCCTAATCACTAAACAATAAACAACCCTAAACACTAAACCCTAAACAACCCTATACCCTAAACCTTAAACACTAAACCCTAAATAACCCTAAACCCTAAACCATTAACACTATACCCTAAACAACACTAAACACTAAAACCAAAACAACCCTAAAACCTAAACCTTAAACACTAAACCTTAAACAACCCTAAACCCTAAACACTAAACCCTAAACAACCCTAAACTTTTAACCCTAAACACTATACCCTAAACAACCCTAAACCTTAAACAATCCTAAACTCTAAACCCTAAACCCTTAACCTAAACCACCCTAAATCTTAAACAATCCTAAACCCTAAACCTTAAACCCGAAACACTAAACCCTAAACCCTAAACCTAACAATAACCATAACCCTAACCCTAACCCCTAACCCTTGCCCTAACCCTAACCCTAACCCTAATCCTAACCCTAACCCTAACCCTAACCCTAACCCTAACCCTAACCCTAAACCTAATCCTAACCCTTACCCTAACCCTAACTTTAACCCTAACCCTAATCCTAACACTAAACCCTAAATTCTAAACCTAACCCTAACCCTAAAACTAAACTTTAAATCCTAAACCTAATCTACCCTAAACCTTAAACAATCCTAAACCCTAAACCCTGAACCCTAAACCTAAACCTAACCCTAACCCTAACACTAACCATAACCCTAACACTAAATTGTAAACCCTAAATTTAATTTACGATAAACCTTAAACAATCCTAAACACTAAACCTTAAACTCTAAACCTAACAATTACCATAACCCTAACCCTAATCCTAACCCTAAACCTAACCCTAAACGTAACCCTAACACTAAACCTAACCCTAACCCTAACCCTAACCCTAAAACTAACACTAACACTAAACCTAATCCTAACCCTAACCCTAACCCTAAACATGACCCTAACCCTAACCCTAACCCTAATCCTAACTCTAACCCTAATCCTAACAATAAACCTAAACCTAACCCTAACCCTAACCCTAAACCTAACACTAACTTTAACCCTAACCCTAACCCTAACCCTAACAGTAAACCCTAAACCCTAAACCTAACCCTAACGATATCCCAAACACAAAACTCTAAACCCTATAAATAATCCACCCTAAACCTTAAACAATCCTAAATCCTAAACCTTTACCCTAAACCCTAAACCCTAAACCTAACAATATCCATGACCCTAAACGTAACCCTAAACCTAACCCTAACCCTAACCCTAATCCGAACACTAAACCCTAAACCTTAAACCTAACCCTAACCTTAACACTAAACTCTAAACCCTAAACCTAATCTACCCTAAACCGTAAACAATCCTAAACCCAAATCCTTAGACCCTAAACACTAAACCCTAAACCTAACAATAAACCTAACCCTAACCCTAACCCTAACCCTAACCCTAACCCTAAACCTAACCCTAACCGTAACCCTAACCCTAAACCTAACCCTAACCTTAAGCCTAACCATAAACCTAACCCTAACCCTAAACCTAACCTTAACCCTAACCCTAACCCTAAACCTAACAATAAACATAATCATAACCCTTACCCTAACCCTAACCCTAACCCTAACCGTAACCCTAACCCTAACCATAACCGTAACACTAACCCTAACCCTAACCCTAACCCTAACCTTAACCTTAACCATAACACTAAACTCTAAACCCTATACCTAATCCACCCTAAACCTTAAATAATCCTAAACCATAAACCTTAAACCCTAAACCCTAAATCTAACAATATACCTAAACCTGACACTAAATCTATCCCTAACCCTAACCCTAACCCTAAACCTAACCCTGACCTTAACCCTAACCCTAATCCTAACACTAACCATAACCCTAACCCTAACCCTAACCTAACCTTAACCCTAACCATAACCCTAACCCTAAACCTAACCCTAACCCTAACCCAAACCCTAACCCTAAACCTAACCCTAACCCTAACCGTAACCATAACACTAAACTCTAAACCCCAAACCTAATCCACCCTAAACCTTAAACAATCCTAAACCACAAACCTTAAACCCTAAACCCTAAATCTAACAATAAACCTAAACCTAACCCTAAATCTAACCCTAACCCTAACCCTAACCCTAAACCTAATCCTAACACTAACCATAACCCAAACACTAACCCTAACCCTAACCCTAAACCTAACCCTAACCCTAAACCTCACACTAACCCTAATCCTAACACTAAACCTTAAATTTTAAATCTAACCCTAACCCTAACCCTACCCCTAACCCTAACTTTAACCCTATCCCTAAACCTAACCCTGACCCTAATCCTAACACTAACCCTATTTCTAATTCTAACCCTAACACTAATCCTAAATTTAAACCTAACTCCCTAATAATAACCCTAACCCTAAACCTAACCCTAACCCTAACCCTAACCCTAACCCTAACCCGAACCCTAACCCTAACCCTAACCTAAACACTAACCCCCCAACCCTATCCTTAACCCTAACCCTAACCCTAACCGTAACTCTAACCCTAACCCTAACCATAACTCTATCCCTAACCCTAACACTAACCCTAACCCTAACCCTAACCCTAACCCTAACCCTAACCCTAACCCTAACCCTAACACTAACTGTAACCATAACACTAAACTCTAAACCCTAAACCTAATCCACCCTAAACCTTAAACAATCCTAAACCATAAACCTTAAACCCTAAACCCTAAATCTAACAATAAACCTAAACCTAACCCTAAATCTAACACTAACCCTAACCGTAAACCTAAACTTACCCCTGACCCTAATCCAAAGCCTAATCCTAACAATAACCATAACCCAAACAAAGACTAACCCTAACCCTAAACCTAACCCTAACCCTAAACCTCACACCTACCCTATCCCTAACCCTAACCCTAACCCTAACCCTAACCCTAACCCTAACCCTAAACCTAACCCTAACCCTAACCCTAACCCTAACCCTAACCCTAACCCTATCCCTAACCCTAATCCTTATCCTAACACTAACACTAACCTTAACCCTAACCCTACCCTTAACCCTCACCCTAACCCTCACCCTAACTCTAAACCTAACCCTAAAACCCTAAATCACAAACCCTAAACCCAGAAAAACCCTAAACACTAATTCCAAAAGCACCCTAAACCCTAAACTCTAAACACTAAACGCTAAAAAACCCTAAACCCTAAACCATAAACACTATACCCTAAACAAGCCTAAACCCTAAAACCATTAACACTATACCCTAAACAACTCTAAACTCTTAACACTAAACATTATAGCCTAAACCCTAAAACACTATACAACCTTAAACCCTAAACCTTAAAATATCCTAAATCATAAATCCTGAACAACCCTAAACACTAAATCATAAACAACCCTTAGAAAAACCTAAACAACTCTAAACGCTAAAACATAAACAACCCTAAACATTAAACAATCTTAAACGCTAAACCCTATACCCTAAACCTAAACCACCCTAAAACGTAAACAATCCTAAACCCTAAAATTAAACCATAAACCCTAAATTTTAAACCATAAATCTAAGAATAACCATAACCCTAACCCTAACCCTAAACCTAAACCTAACCCTAACCACAACCCTAACCTTAACCCCATAACCCTAACCCTAACCTTAAGCCTAACATAACCACATAACCCTAACCCTAACCCTCATTCTAACCCTAACCCTAACCCTAACCCTAACCCTAACCCTAACCCTAACCCTAACCCTAACCCTAACCCCTAACCCCTAACATTAACCCTAACCCTAACCCTAACCCTATCCATTACCCTAACCCTAACCCTAACCCTAACCCTAACCCTAACCCTAACCCTAACACTAACCGTAACCATAACACTAAACTCTAAACACTAAAACTAATCCACCCTAAACCTTAAACAATCCTAAACCATAAACCTTAAACCCTAAACCCTAAATCTAACAATAAACCTAAACCTGACCCTAAATCTAACCCTAACCCAAACCCTAACCCTAAACCTAACCCTGACCCTAACCCTAACCCTAATCCTAACACTAACCATAACCCTAACCCTAACCCTAACCCTAACCCTAACCCTAACCCTAACCCTAACCTTAACCCTAACCCTAACCCCTTAACCTTAATCCCTAAATCCTAAACCCTGAACAACCATAAATCCTAAACCCTGAACAACCCTAAATCATAAACCCTGAATAACCCTAAACACTAACCTCTAAACAACCCTAAACAACCCTAATCACTAAACCATAAACAACCCTAAACACTAAACCCTAAACAACCCTATACCCTAAACCTTAAACACTAAACCCTAAATAACCCTAAACCCTAAACCATTAACACTATACCCTAAACAACACTAAACACTAAACCCAAAACAACCCTAAAACCTAAACCTTAAACACTAAACCTTAAACAACCCTAAACCCTAAACACTAAATCCTAAACAACCCTAAAATTTTAACCCTAAACACTATACCCTAAACAACCCTAAACCTTAAACAATCCTAAACTCTAAACCCTAAACCCTTAACCTAAACCACCCTAAATCTTAAACAATCCTAAACCCTAAACCTTAAACCCTAAACACTAAACCCTAAACCCTAAACCTAACAATAACCATAACCCTAACCCTAACCCCTAACCCTTACCCTAACCCTAACCCTAATCCTAACCCTAACCATAACCCCAACCCTAACCCTAACCCTAAACCTAATCCTAACACTTACCCTAATCCTAACTTTAACCCTAACCCTAATCCTAACACTAAACCCTAAACCCTAAATCTAACCCTAACCCTAAAACTAAACTTTAAATCCTAAACCTAATCTACCCTAAACCTTAAACAATCCTAAACCCTAAACCCTGAACCCTAAACCTAACCCTAACCCTAACCCTAACACTAACCATAACCCTAACACTAAATTGTAAACCCTAAATTTAAGTTACGATAAACCTTAAACAATCCTAAACCCTAAACCTTAAACCCTAAACCTAACAATTACCATAACCCTAACCCTAATCCTAACCCTAACCCTAACCCTAAACGTAACCCTAACACTAAACCGAACCCTAACACTAACCCTAACCCTAAACCTAACACTAACACTAAACCTAATCCTAACCCTAACCCTAACCCTAAACCTGACCCTAACCCTAACCCTAACCCTAACCCTAATCCTAACTCTAACCCTAATCCTAACAATAAACCTAAACCTAACCCTAACCCTAACCCTAAACCTAACACTAACCTTAACCCTAACCCTAATCCTAACATTAACATTAATTCCTAAACCCTAAACCTAACCCTAACGATATCCCAAACACAAAACTCTAAACCCTAAAAATAATCCACCCTAAACCTTAAACAATCCTAAATCCTAAACCTTTACCCTAAACCCTAAACCTAACAATATCCATGACCCTAAACGTAACCCTAAACCTAACCCTAAACCTAACCCTAATCCGAACACTAAACCCTAAACCCTAAACCTAACCCTAACCTTAACACTAAACTCTAAACCCTAAACCTAATCTACCCTAAACCTTAAACTATCCTAAACCCAAAACCTTAGTCCCTAAACACTAAACCCTAAACCTAACAATAAACCTAACCCTAAACCTAACACTAACCCTAAACCTAACCCTAACCGTAACCCTAACCCTAAACCTAACCCTAACCTTAGAGCCTAACCATAAACCTAACCCTAACCCTAAACCTAACCTTAACCCTAACCCTAACCCTAAACCTAACAATAAACATAATCATAACCCTTACCCTAACCCTAACCCTAACCCTAACCGTAACACTAACCCTAACCCTAACCGTAACACTAACCCTAACCCTAAACCTAACCCTAACCCTAACCCTAACCCTAACCCTAACCTTAACCTTAACCATAACACTAAACTCTAAACCCTAAACCTAATCCACCCTAAACCTTAAAAAATCCTAAACCATAAA
>NC_137980.1:60136773-60139273 GCF_963924665.1 Micromys minutus | reverse complement strand
ACCCTAACCCCTAACCCTTACCCTAACCCTAACCCTAACCCTAATCCTAACCCTAACCCTAACCCTAACCCTAACCCTAAACCTAATCCTAACCCTTACCCTAACCCTAACTTTAACCCTAACCCTAATCCTAACACTAAACCCTAAACCCTAAACCTAACCCTAACCCTAAAACTAAACTTTAAATCCTAAACCTAATCTACCCTAAACCTTAAACAATCCTAAACCCTAAACCCTGAACCCTAAACCTAACCCTAACCCTAACCCTAACACTAACCATAACCCTAACACTAAATTGTAAACCCTAAATTTAAGTTACAATAAACCTTAAACAATCCTAAACCCTAAACCTTAAACCCTAAACACTAAACCCTAAACCCTAAACCTAACAATAACCATAACCCTAACCCTAACCCCTAACCCTTACCCTAACCCTAACCCTAACCCTAATCCTAACCCTAACCCTAACCCTAACCCTAACCCTAACCCTAAACCTAAACCTAATCCTAACCCTAACCTTAACCCTAATCCTAACCCTAACCCTAACCCTAACCCTAACCGTAACCATAACACTAAACTCTAAACCCTAAACCTAATCCACCCTAAACCTTAAACAATCCTAAACCATAAACCTTAGACCCTAAATCCTAAATCTAACAATAAACCTAAACCGAACCCTAAATCTAACCCTAACCCTAACCCTGACCCTAAACCCTCCCTGACCCTAACCCTAACCCTAACCCTAACCCTAACCCTAACCCTAAACCAAATCCTGACCCTAATCCTAACACTAACCCTATTTCTAATTCTAACCCTAACACTAATCCTAAACTTAAACCTAACCCCCTAATAATAACCCTAACCCTTACACTAACCCTAACCCCTAACCCTAACCCTAACCCTAACCCTAATCTTAACCTAACCCTAACCCAAATCCTAACCCTAACCCTAACCCTAACCTAACCCTAACCCTAACCCTAACCCTAACACAAGCCCTAACACTAACCCCCTAACTTTTACCCTAACCTTAACCCTAACCCTAAACCTAACCCTTACCATAACCCTAACCCTAACCCTAACCCCATCCCTAACCCTACCCCTAACCGTAACCATAACACTAAACTCTAAACCCTAAACCTAATCCACCCTAAACCTTAAACAATCCTAAACCATAAACCTTAAACCCTAAATCCTAAATCTAACAATAAACCTAAACCTAACCCTAAATCTAACCCTAACCCTATCCCTAACCCTAAACCTAACCCTGACCCTAACCCTAACCCTAATCCTAACACTAACCATACCCTAACCCTAACACTAACCCTAACCTTAACCCTAACCCTAACCCTAACCCTAACCCTAACTCTAACCCTAACCCTAACCCTAACCGTAACCATAATACTAAACTCTAAACCCTAAACCTAATCCACGCTTAAACTTAAACAATCTTAAACCATAAACCTTAAACCCTAAACCCTAAATCTAACAATAAACCTAAACCTAACCCTAAATCTAACCCTAACCCTAACCCTAACCCTAAACATAAACCTGACCCTAAACCTAATCCTAATCCTAACACTAATCATAACCCAAACGTTAACCCTAACCCTAACCCTAAAACTAACCCTAAACCTCACACTATCCCAAAACCTAACACTAAACCCTAAACTTTAAATCTAACCCTAACCCTAACCCTACCCTTAACCCTAACCCTAACCATACTTCTAAACCTAACCCTGACCCGAATCCTAACGCTAACCCTATTTCTAATTCTAACCCTAACACTAATCCTAAACTAAAACCTAACCCCCTAATAATAACCCTAACACTAAACCTAACCCTAACCCTAACCCTAACCCTAACCCTAACCCTAACACCAACCCCTAACCCCTAACACTAACCCTAACCCAAACCCCTAACCTTAACCCTAACCCTAACCCTAACCTTAACCCTAACCCTAACCCTAACCCTAACCCTATCCCTAACCCTAACCCTTATTCTAACACTAACACTAACCTTAACCCTAACCCTAACCTTAACCCTCACCCTAACCCTCACCTTAACCCTAAACCTAACCCTAACACTAACCCTAACACCCTAAATCCTAAACCCTAAACCCCGAAAAACCCTAAACACTAATTCCAAAAGCACCCTAAACCCTAAACTATAAACACTAAACGCTAAAAAACCCTAAACCCTAAACCCTAAACACTAAACCCTAAACAAGCCTAAACCCTAAAACTATTAACACTATACCCTAAACAGCCTAAACCCTTAACCCTAAACATTATACCCTAAACCCTAAAACACTATACAACCTTAAACCCTAAACCTTAAAATATCCTAAATCATAAATCCTGAACAAGCCTAAACACTAAATCATAAACAACCCTAAAAAACCCTAAACAACTCTAAACGCTAAAACCTAAACAACCCTAAACGTTAAACAATCTTAAACGCTAAACCCTATACCCTAAACCTAAACCACCCTAAAATTTAA
>NC_137980.1:60111773-60121773 GCF_963924665.1 Micromys minutus | reverse complement strand
AAAATATCCTAAATCATAAATCCTGAACAACCCTAAACAATAAATTATAAACAACCCTTAAAAACCCTAAACAACCCTAAACGCTAAAACCTAAACAACCCTAACCATTAAACAATCTTAAACGCTAAATTTTGCACCCTAAACCTAAACCACCGTAAAACTTAAACAATCCTAAACCCTAAACCTTAAACCAGAAACCCTAAATTTTAAACCCTAAATCTAAGAATAACCATAACCCTAACCCTAACCCTAAACCTAAACCTAACCCTAACCCCAACCCTAACCTTAACCCCATAACCCTAACCCTAACCTTAAGCCTAACATAACCCCATAACCCTAAATCTAACCCTAACTCTAACCCTAATGCTAACCCTAACCCTAACCCTAACCCCTTAACCTTAATCCCTAAATCCTAAACCCTGAACAACCATAAATCCTAAACCCTGAACAACCCTAAATCATAAACCCTGAATAACCCTAAACACTAACCTCTAAACAACCCTAAACAACCCTAATCACTAAACCATAAACAACCCTAAACACTAAACCCTAAACAACCCTATACCTTAAACCTTAAACACTAAACCCTAAATAACCCTAAACGCTAAACCATTAACACTATACCCTAAACAACACTAAACACTAAACCCAAAACAACCCTAAAACCTAAACCTTAAACACTAAACCTTAAACAACCATAAACCCTAAACACTAAACCCTAAACAACCCTAAACTTTTAAACCTAAACACTATACGCTAAACAACCCTAAACCTTAAACAATCCTAAACTCTAAACCCTAAACCCTTAACCTAAACCACCCTATATCTTAAACAATCCTAAACCCTAAAACTTAAACCCTAAAAACTAAACCCTAAACCCTAAACCTAACAATAACCATAACCCTAACCCTAACCCCTAACCCTTACCCTAACCCTAACTCTAACCCTAAACCTAACCCTAACCCTAACCCTAACCCAAACCCTAACCCTAACCTTAACCCTAAACTTAATCCTAACCCTAACCTTAACCCTAATCCTAACCCTAACCCTAACCCTAACCCTAACCCTAACCGTAACAATAACACTAAACTCTAAACCCTAAATCTAATCCACCCTAAACCTTAAACAATCCTAAACCATAAACCTTTGATTCTAAATCCTAAATCTAACAATAAACCTAAACCTAACCCTAAATCTAACCCTAACCCTAACCCTAACCCTAAACCCTCCCTGACCCTAACCCTAACCCTAACCCTAACCCTAACCCTAACCCTAAACCTAACCCTGACCCTAATCCTAACACTAACCCTATTTCTAATTCTAACCCTAACACTAATCCTAAACTTAAACCTAACCCCCTAATAATAACCCTAAACCTAACACTAACCCTAACCCCTAACCCTAACCCTAACCCTAACCCTAACCCTAACCCTAACTCTAAACCTAATCCTAACCCTAACCTTAACCCTAATCCTAACCCTAACCCTAACGCTAACCCTAACCGTAACCATAACACTAAACTCTAAACGCTAAACCTAATCCACCCTAAACCTTAAACAATCCTAAACCATAAACCTTAGACCCTAAATCCTAAATCTAACAATAAACCTAAACCTAAACCTAAATCTAACCCTAACCCTAACCCTAACCCTAACCCTAACTCTCCCTGACCCTAACCCTAACCCTAACCCTAACCCTAACCCTAACCCTAAACCTAACCCTGACCCTAATCCTAACACTAACCCTATTTCTAATTCTAACCCTAACACTAATCCTAAACTTAAACCTAACCCCCTAATAATAACCCTAACCCTAACACTAACCCTAACACCTAACCTTAACCCTAACCCTAACCCTAACCCTAACCCTAACACTAACCCCTAACCCTTACCCTAACCCTAACCCTAACCCTAACCATTACCCTAACCCTAACCCTAACCAAACCCTAACACTAACTGTAACCATAACCCTAAACTCTAAACCCTAAACCTAATCCACCCTAAACCTTAAACAATCCTAACCATAAACCTTAAACCCTAAACCCTAAATCTAAAAATAAACCTAATCCTGACCCTAAATCTAACCCTAACCCTATCCCTAACCCTAAACCTAACCCTGACCCTAATCCTAACACTAACCCTATTTCTAATTCTAACCCTAATACTAATCCTAAACTTAAACCTAACCCCCTAATAATAACCCTAACCCTAACACTAACCCTAACCCCTAACCCTAACCCTAACCCTAACCCTAACCCTAACCTAACCCTAACCCTAACCCTAACCATTACCCTAACCCTAACCCTAACCCTAACCCTAACACTAACCCTAACACTAACCATAACCATAACACTAAACTCTAAACCCTAAACCTAATCCACCCTAAACCTTAAACAATCCTAAACCCTAAACCTTAAACCCTAAACACTAAACCCTAAACCCTAAACTCAACAATAACCATAACCCTAACCCTAACCCCTAACCCTTACCCTAACCCTAACCCTAACCCTAATCCTAACCCTAACCCTAACCCTAACCCTAATCCTAACGCTAACACTAACCCTAACTCTAAACCTAATCCTAACCCTAAACTTAACCCTAATCCTAACCCTAACCCTAACCCTAACCCTAACCGTAACCATAACACTAAACTCTAAACCCTAAACCTAATCCAACCTAAACCTTAAACAATCCTAAACCATAAACCTTAGACCCTAAATCCTAAATCTAACAATAAACCTAAACCTAACCCTAAATCTAACCCTAACCCTAACCCTAACCCTAAACCCTCCCTGACCCTAACCCTAACCCTAACCCTAACCCTAAACCTAAACCTAACCCTGACCCTAATCCTAACACTAACCCTATTTCTAATTCTAAACCTAACACTAATCCTAAACTTAAACCTAACCCCCTAATTATAACCCTAACCCTAACACTAACCCTAACGCCTTACCTTAACCCTAACCCTAACCCTAACCCTAACCCTAACACTAACCCCTAACTTTTACCCTAACCCTAACCCTAACCCTAACCCTAACCATTACCCTAACCCTAACCCTAACCCTAACCCTAACCCTAACACTAACCGTAACCATAACACTAAACTCTAAACCCTAAACCTAATCCACCCTAAACCTTAAACAATCCTAAACCATAAACCTTAAACCCTAAACCCTAAATCTAACAATAAACCTAAACCTGACACTAAATCTAACTCTAACCCTAACCCTAACCCTAAACCTAACCCTGACCCTAACCCTAACCCTAATCCTAACACTAACCATAACTCTAACCCTAACCCTAACCCTAACCCTAACCCTAACCCTAACCCTAACCCTAACCCTAACCCTAACCCCTTAACCTTAATCCCTAAATCCTAAACCCTGAACAACCATAAATCCTAAACCCTGAACAACCCTAAATCATAAACCCTGAATAACCGTAAACACTAACCTCTAAACAACCCTAAACAACCCTAATCACTAAACCATAAACAACCCTAAACACTAAACCCTATACAACCCTATACCCTAAACCTTAAACACTAAACCCTAAATAACCCTAAACCCTAAACCATTAACACTATACCCTAAACAACACTAAACATTAACCCAAAACAACCCTAACACCTAAACCTTAAACACTAAAACTTAAACAACCCTAAACCCTAAACACTAAAGCCTAAACAACCCTAAACTTTTAACCCTAAACACTATACCCTAAACAACCCTAAAACTTAAACAATCCTAAAGTCTAAACCCTAAACCCTTAACCTAAACCACCCTAAATCTTAAACTATCCTAAACCCTAAACCTTAAACCCTAAACACTAAACCCTAAACCCTAAACCTAACTATAACCATAACCCTAACCCTAACCCCTAACCCTTACCCTAACCCTAACCCTAACCCTAATGGTAACCCTGACCCTAACCCTAATCCTAACCCTAACCCTAACCCTAACCCTAACTCTAAACCTAATCCTAACACTAACCTTAACCCTAATCCTAACCCTAACCCTAACCCTAACACTAACCATAAACCTAACCCTGACCCTAATCCTAACACTAACCCTATTTCTAATTCTAACCCTAACACTAATCCTAAACTTAAACCTAACCCCCTAATAATAACCCTAACCCTAACACTAACCCTAACCCATAAACTTAACCCTAACCCTAACCCTAACCCTAACACTAACACCTAACCCTTACCCTAACCCTAACCCTAACCCTAACCCTAACCATTACCCTAACCCTAACCCTAACCCTAACCCTAACCCTAACCCTAACACTAACCGTAACCATAACACTAAACTCTAAACCCTAAACCTAATCCACCCTAAACCTTAAACAATCCTAAACCATAAACCTTAAACCCTAAACCCTAAATCTAAAAATAAACCTAAACCTGACCCTAAATCTAACCCTAACCCTAACCCTAACCCTAAACCTAACCCTGACCCTAACCCTAACCCTAATCCTAACACTAACCATAACCCTAACCCTAACCCTAACCCTAACCTTAACCCTAACCCTAACCCTAACCCTAACCCTAACCCTAACCCTAACCCTAACCCTAACCCTAACCCTAACCTTAACCCTAACCCTAACCCCTTAACCTTAATCCCTAAATCCTAAACCCTGAACAACCATAAATCCTAAACCCTGAACAACCCTAAATCATAAACCCTGAATAACCCTAAACACTAACCTCTAAACAACCCTAAACAACCCTAATCACTAAACCATAAACAACCCTAAACACTAAACCCTAAACAACCCTATACCTTAAACCTTAAACACTAAACCCTAAATAACCCTAAACGCTAAACCATTAACACTATACCCTAAACAACACTAAACACTAAACCCAAAACAACCCTAAAACCTAAACCTTAAACACTAAACCTTAAACAACCCTAAACCCTAAACACTAAACCCTAAACAACCCTAAACTTTTAACCCTAAACACTATAACCTAAACAACCCTAAACCTTAAACAATCCTAAACTCTAAACCCTAAACCCTTAACCTAAACCACCCTAAATCTTAAATAATCCTAAACCCTAAACCTTAAACCCTAAACACTAAACCCTAAACCCTAAACCTAACAATAACCATAACCCTAACCCTAACCCCTAACCCTTACCCTAACCCTACCCCTAACCCTAATCCTAACCCTAACCCTAACCCTAACCCTAACCCTAACCCTAACCCTAAACCTAATCCTAACCCTTACCCTAACCCTAACTTTAACCCTAACCCTAATCCTAACACTAAACCCTAAACCCTAAACCTAACCCTAACCATAAATCTAAACTTTAAATCCTAAACCTAATCTACCCTAAACCTTAAACAATCCTAAACTCAAAACCTTAGACCCTAAACACTAAACCCTAAACCTAACAATAAACCTAACCCTAACCCTAACCCTAACCCTAACCTTAAACCTAACCCTAACCGTAACCCTAACCCTAAACCTAACCCTAACCTTAAGCCTAACCATAAACCTAACCCTAACGCTAAACCTAACCTTAACCCTAACCCTAAATCTAAACCTAACAATAAACATAATCATAACCCTTACCCTAACCCTAACCCTAACCCTAACCGTAACCCTAACCCTAACCCTAACCGTAACACTAACCCTAACCCTAACCCTAACCCTAACCCTAACCCTAACCTTAACCTTAACCATAACACTAAACTCTAAAACCTAAACCTAATCCACCCTAAACCTTAAAAAATCCTAAACCATAAACCTTAAACCCTAAACCCTAAATCTAACAATAAACCTAAACCTAACCCTAAATCTATCCCTAACCCTAACCCTAACCCTAAACCTAACCCTGACCTTAACACTAACCCTAATCCTAACACTAACCATAACCCTAACCCTAACCCTAACCCTAACCTTAACCCAAACCATAACCCTAACCCTAAACCTAACCCTAAACCTAACCCTAACCCAAACCCTAACCATAAACCTAACCCTAACCCTAACCGTAACCTTAACACTAAACTCTAAACCCTAAACCTAATCCACCCTAAACCTTAAACAATCCTAAACCACAAACCTTAAACCCTAAACCCTAAATCTAACAATAAACCTAAACCTAACCCTAAATCAAACCCTAACCCTAACCCTAACCCTAAACCTAATCCTAACACTAACCATAACCCAAACACTAACTCTAACCCTAACCCTAAACCTAACCCTAAACCTAAACCTCACACTAACCCTAATCCTAACACTAAACCTTAAACTTTAAATTTAACCCAAACCCTAACCCTACCCCTGACCCTAACCCAAACCCTAACCCTAAACCTAACCCTGACCCTAATCCTAACACTAACCCTATTTCTAATTCTAACCCTAACACTAATCCTAAATTTAAACCTAACTCCCTAATAATAACCCTAACCCTAAACCTAACCCTAACCCTAACACTAACCCTAGCCCTAACCCTAACCCTTACCCTAACCTAAACTTTAACCCTCCCAACCCTAACCTTAACCCTAACCCTAACCCTAACCGTAACTCAAACCCTAACCCTAACCGTAACTCTAACCCTAACCCTAACACTAACCCTAACCCTAACCGGAACCCTAACCCTAACCCTAACCCTAACACTAACCGTAACCATAACACTAAACTCTAAACCCTAAACCTAATCCACCCTAAACCTTAAACAATCCTAAACCATAAACCTTAAACCCTAAACCCTAAATCTAACAATAAACCTAAACCTAACCCTAAATCTAACACTAACCCTAACCGTAAACCTAAACCTACCCCTGACCCTAATCCAAAGCCTAATCCTAACAATAACCATAACCCAAACAAAGACTAACCCTAACCCTAAACCTTACCCTAACCCTAAACCTCACACCTACCCTATCCCTAACCCTAACCCTAACCCTAACACTAACCCTAACCCTAACCCTAACACTATCCCTAACACTAACCCTTACCCTAACACTAACACTAACCTTAACCCTAACCCTAACCTTAACCCTCACCCTAACCCTCACCCTAACCCTAAACCTAACCCTAAAACCCTAAATCCTAAACCCTAAACCCAGAAAAAGCCTAAACACTAATTCCAAAAGCACCCTAAACCCTAAACCCTAAACACTAAACCCTAAACAAGCCTAAACCCTAAAACCATTAACACTATACCCTAAACAACCCTAAACTCTTAACCCTAAACATTATAGCCTAAACCCTAAAACACTATACAACCTTAAACCCTACACCTTAAAATATCCTAAATCATAAATCCTGAACAACCCTAAACACTAAATCATAAACAACCGTAAAAAAACCTAAACAACTCTAAACGCTAAAACATAAACAACCCTAAACATTAAACAATCTTAAACACTAAACCCTATACCCTAAACCTAAACCACCCTAAAACTTAAACAATCCTAAACCCTAAACCTTAAATCATAAACCCTAAATTTTAAACCATAAATCTAAGAATAACCATAACCCTAACCCTAACCCTAAACCTAAACCTAACCTTAACCCCAACCCTAACCTTAACCCCATAACCCTAACCCTAACCCTAACCCTAACCCTAACCCTAACCTTAAGCCTAACATAACCACATAACCCTAACCCTAACCCTCACCCTAACCCTAACCCTAACCCTAAACCTAACCCTAACCCTAATCCTAACCCTAACCCTAACCCCTAACCCCTAACACTAACCCTAACCCTAACCCCGAACCCTAAACCTAACCCTAACACTAACCTTACCCTAACCCTAACCCTAACCCTAACCCTAAACCTAACCCTAACCCTAACCTTAACCCTAAACCTAACCTTAACCCTAACCTTACCCTAACCCCTAACCATTACCCTAACCCTAACCCTAACCCTAAACCTAACCCTAACCATTACCCTAACCCTAACCCTAACCCTAACACTAACCCTAACACTAACCATAACCATAATACTAAACTCTAAACCCTAAACCTAATCCACCTTAAACCTTAAACAATCCTAAACCCTAAACCTTAAACCCTAAACCCTAAACCCTAAACCCTAAACCTAACAATAACCATAACCCTAACACTAACCCCTAACCCTTACCCTAACCCTAACCCTAACCCTAATCCTAACCCTAACCCTAACCCTTACCCTAATCCTAACCCTAACACTAACCCTAACCTAAACCTAATCCTAACCCTAACCTTAAGCCTAATCCTAACCCTAACCCTAACCCTAACCCTAACCGTAACCATAACACTAAACTCTAAACCCTAAACCTAATCCACCCTAAACCTTAAACAATCCTAAACCATAAACCTTAGACCCTAAATCCTAAATCTAACAATAAACCTAAACCTAAACCTAAATGTAACCCTAACCCTAACCCTAACCCTAAACCCTCCCTGACCCTAACCCTAACCCTAACCCTAACCCTAACCCTAACCCTAAACCTATCCCTGACCCTAATCCTAACACTAACCCTATTTCTAATTCTAACCCTAACACTAATCCTAAACTTAAACCTAACCCCCTAATAATAACCCTAACCCTAACACTAACCCTAACGCCTTACCTTAACCCTAACCCTAACCCTAACCCTAACCCTAACCCTAACACTAACCCCTAACTTTTACCCTAACCCTAACCCTAACCCTAACAATAACCATTACCCTAACCCTAACCCTAACCCTAACCCTAACCCTAACCCTAACCCTAACACTAACCGTAACCATAACACTAAACTCTAAACCCTAAACCTAATCCACCCTAAACCTTAAACAATCCTAAACCATAAACCATAAACCCTAAACCCTAAATCTAACAATAAACCTAAACCTGACACTAAATCTAACCCTAACCCTAACCCTAACCCTAAACCTAACCCTGACCCTAACCCTAACCCTAATCCTAACACTAACCATAACCCTAACCCTAACCCTAACCCTAACCTTAACCCTAACCCTAACCCTAACCCTAACCCTAACCCTAACCCTAACCCCTTAACCTTAATCCCTAAATCCTAAACCCTGAACAACCATAAATCCTAAACCCTGAACAACCCTAAATCATAAACCCTGAATAACCCTAAACACTAACCTCTAAACAACCCTAATCACTAAACCATAAACAACCCTAAACACTAAACCCTAAACAACCCTATACCCTAAACCTTAAACATTAAACCCTAAATAACCCTAAACCCTAAACCATTAACACTATACCCTAAACAACACTAAACATTAACCCAAAACAACCCTAACACCTAAACCTTAAACACTAAAACTTAAACAACCCTAAACCCTAAACACTAAAGCCTAAACAACCCTAAACTTTTAACCCTAAACACTATACCCTAAACAACCCTAAACCTTAAACAATCCTAAAGTCTAAACCCTAAACCCTTAACCTAAACCACCCTAAATCTTAAAAAATCCTAAACCCTAAACCTTAAACCCTAAACACTAAACCCTAAACCCTAAACCTAACAATAACCATAACCCTAACCCTAACCCCTAACCCTTACCCTAACCCTAACCCTAAACCTAATCCTAACCCTAACAATAACCCTAACACTAAACCTAACCCTAACCCTAACCCTAACTCTAAACCTAATCCTAACCCTAACCTTAACCCTAATCCTAACCCTAACCCTAACCCTAACCCTAACCCTAAACCTAACCCTGACCCTAATCCTAACACTAACCCTATTTCTAATTCTAACCCTAACACTAATCCTAAACTTAAACCTAACCCCCTAATAATAACCCTAACCCTAACACTAACCCTAACCCCTAAACTTAACCCTAACTCTAACCCTAAACCTAACCCTAACACTAACCCCTAACCCTTACCCTAACCCTAACCCTAACCCTAACCCTAACCATTACCCTAACCCTAACCCTAACCCTAACTCTAACCCTAACACTAACCGTAACCTTAACACTAAACTCTAAACCCTAAACCTAATCCACCCTAAATTTTAAACAATCCTAAA
>NC_137980.1:60089273-60101773 GCF_963924665.1 Micromys minutus | reverse complement strand
CAACCCTACACACTTAATTATAAACAACCCTAAAAAACCCTAAACAACTCTAAACGCTAAAACCTAAACAACCCTAAACATTAAACAATCTTAAACGCTAAACCCTATACCCTAAACCTAAACCACCCTAAAACTTAAACAATCCTAAACCCTAAACCTTAAACCATAAACCCTAAATTTTGAACCATAAATCTAAGAATAACCATAACTCTAACCCTAACCCTAAACATAACCTAACTCTAACCCCAACCCTGAACTTAACCCCGTAACCCTAACCCTAACTTTAAGCCTAACATAAACCCATAACCCTAACTCTAACCCTAACTCTAACCCTAATGCTAACCCTAACCCTAACCCTAACCCTAACCCCTTAACCTTAATCCCTAAATCCTAAACCCTGAACAACCATAAATCCTAAACGCTGAACAATCCTAAATCATAAACCCTGAATAACCCTAAACACTAACCTCTAAACAACCCTAAACAACCCTAATTACTAAACCATAAACAACCCTAAACACTAAACCCTAAACAACACTATACCCTAAAACTTAAACACTAAACCCTAAATAACCCTAAACCCTAAACCATTAACACTATACCCTAAACAACACTAAACACTAAACCCAAAACAACCCTAAAACCTAAACCTGAAACACTAAACCTTAAACAACCCTAAACCCTAAACACTAAACCCTAAACAAACCTAAACTTTTAACCTTAAACACTATACCCTAAACAACACTAAACCTTAAACAATCCTAAACTCTAAACCCTAAACCCTTAACCTAAACCACCCTAAATCTTAAACAATCCTAAACCCTAAACCTTAAACCCTAAACACTAAACCCTAAACCCTAAACCTAACAATAACCATAACCCTAACCCTAACCCCTAACCCTTACCCTAACCCTAACCCTAACCCTAATCCTAACCCTAACCCTAACCCTAACCCTAACCCTAAACCTAATCCTAACCCTAACCTTAACCCTAATCCTAAACCTAACCCTAACCCTAACCGTAACCATAACACTAAACTCTAAAACCTAAACCTAATCCACCCTAAACCTTAAACAATCCTAAACCATAAACCTTAGACCCTAAATCCTAAATCTAACAATAAACCTAAACCTAACCCTAAATCTAACCCTAACCCTAACCCTAACCCTCAACCCTCCCTGACCCTAACCCTAACCCTAACCCTAACCCTAACCCTAAACCTAACCCTGACCCTAATCCTAACACTAACCCTATTTCTAATTCTAACCCTAACACTAATCCTAAACTTAAACCTAACCCCCTAATAATAACTCTAATCCTAACACTAACCCTAACCCCTAACCCTAACCCTAACCTAACTCTAACCCTAACCCTAACCCTAACACAAACCCTAACACTAACCCCCTAACTTTTACCCTAACCCTAACCCTAACCCTAAACCTAACCCTTACCAAAACCCTAACCCTAACCCTAACCCCATCCCTAACCCTAACCCTAACCGTAACCATAACACTAAACTCTAAACCCTAAACCTAATCCACCCTAAACCTTAAACAATCCTAAACCATAAACCTTAAACCCTAAACCCTAAATCTAACAATAAACCTAAACCTAACCCTAAATCTAACCCTAACCCTATCCCTAACCCTAAACCTAACCCTGACCCTAACCCTCACCCTAATCCTAACACTAACCATAACCCTAACACTAACACTAACCCTAACCTTAACCCTAACCCTAACCCTAACCCTAACCCTAACTCTAACCCTAACCCTAACCCTAACCGTAACCATAATACTAAACTCTAAACCCTAAACCTAATCCACCCTTAAACTTAAACAATCCTAAACCATAAACCTTAAACCCTAAACCCTAAATCTAACAATAAACCTAAACCTAACCCTAAATCTAACCCTAACCCTAACCCTAACCCTAAACATAAACCTGACCCTAACCCTAATCCTAATCCTAACACTAATCATAACCCTAACCCTACCCTTAACCCTAACCCTAACCATATTTCTAAACCTAACCCTGACCCTAATCCTAACACTAACCCTATTACTAATTCTAACCCTAACACTAATTTTAAACTAACACCTAACCCCGTAATAATAACCCTAACACTAAACCTAACCCTAACCCTAACCCTAACCCTAACCCTAACAATAACCCCTAACCCCTAACACTAACCCTAACCCAAACCCCTAACCCTAACCCTAACCCTAACCCTAACCTTAACCCTAACCCTAACCCTAACCCTAACCCTATCCCTAACACTAACCCTTATTCTAACACAAACACTAACGTTAACCCTAACCCTAACCTTAACCCTCACCCTAACCCTCACCTTAACCCTAAACCTAACCCTAACACTAACCCTAACAGCCTAAATCCTAAACCCTAAACCCCGAAAAACCCTAAACACTAATTCCAAAAGCACCCTAAACCCTAAACTATAAACACTAAATGCTAAAAAACCCTAAACCCTAAACCCTAAACACTAAACCCTAAACAAGCCTAAACCCTAAAACCATTAACACTATACCCTAAACAACCCTAAACCCTTAACCCTAAACATTATACTCTAAACCCTAAAACACTATACAACCTTAAACCCTAAACCTTAAAATATCCTAAATCATAAAACCTGAAAAAGCCTAAACACTAAATCATAAACAACCCTAAAAAACCCTAAACAACTCTAAACGCTAAAACCTAAACAACCCTAAACATTAAACAATCGTAAACGCTAAACCCTATACCCTAAACCTAAACGACCCTAAAACTTAAACAATCCTAAACCCTAAACCTTAAACCATAAACCCTAAATTTTAAACCATAAGTCTAAGAATAACCATAACCCTAACCCTAACCCTAAACCTAAACCTAACCCTAACCCCAACCCTAACCTTAACCCCATAACCCTAACCCTAACCTTAAGCCTAACATAACCCCATTACCTTAACTCTAACCCTAACTCTAACCCTAATGCTAACCCTAACCCTAACCCTAATCCTAACCCTAACCTTAACCCCTTAACCTTAATCCCTAAATCCTAAACCCTGAACAACCATAAATCCTAAACCCTGAACAACCCTAAATCATAAACCCTGAATAACCCTAAACACTAACCTCTAAACAACCCTAAACAACCCTAATCACTAAACCATAAACAACCCTAAACACTAAACCCTAAACAACCCTATACCCTAAACCTTAAACACTAAACCCTAAATAACCCTAAACCCTAAACCATTAACACTATACCCTAAACAACACTAAACACTAAACCCAAAACAACCCTAAAACCTAAACCTTAAACACTAAACCTTAAACAACCCTAAACCCTAAACACTAAAGCCTAAACAACCCTAAACTTTTAACCCTAAACACTATACCCTAAACAATTCTAAACCTTAAACAATCCTAAACTCTAAACCCTAAACCCTTAACCTAAACCACCCTAAATCTTAAAAAATCCTAATCCCTAAACCTTAAACCCTAAAAACTAAACCCTAAACCCTAAACCTAACAATAACCATAACCCTAACCCTAACCCCTAACCCTTACCCTAACCCTAACCCTAACCCTAATCCTAACCCTAACTCTAACCCTAACCCTAACCCTAACCCTAACACTAACCCTAACCCTAAACCTAATCCTAACCCTAACCTTAACCCTAATCCTAACCCTAACCCTAACCCTAACCCTAACCGTAACCATAACACTAAACTCTAAACCCTAAACCTAATCCACCCTAAACCTTAAACAATCCTAAACCATAAACCTTAGACCCTAAATCCTAAATCTAACAATAAACCTAAACCTAACACTAAATCTAACCGTAACCCTAACCCTAACCCTAAACCCTCCCTGACACTAACCCTAACCCTAATCCTAACCCTAACCCTAACCCTAAACCTAACCCTGACCCTAATCCTAACACTAACCCTATTTCTAATTCTAACCCTAACACTAATCCTAAATTTAAACATAACCCCCTAATAATAACCCTAACACTAACCCTAACCCCTAACCCTAACCCTAACCCTAACCCTAACCCTAACCTAACCCTAACACTAACCCTAACCCTAACACTAACCCCTAACCCTTACCCTAACCCTAAAACTAACCCTAACCCTAACCATTACCCTAACCCTAACCCTAACCCTAACCCTAACCTTAACCGTAACACTAACCATAACCATAACACTAAACTCTAAACCCTAAACCTAATCCACCCTAAACCTTAAACAATCCTAAACCATAAACCTTAAACCCTAAACCCTAAATCTAACAATAAACCTAAACCTGACCCTAAATCTAACCCTAACCCTAACCCTAACCCTAAACCTAACCCTGACCCTAACCCTAACCCTAATCCTAACACTAACCATAACCCTAACCCTAACCCTAATCCTAACCTTAACCCTAACCCTAACCCTAACCTTAACCCTAACCCTAACCCTAACCCTAACCCTAAACCTAACCCTAACCCCTTAACCTTAATCCCTAAATCCTAAACCCTGAACAACCATAAATCCTAAACCCTGAACAACCCTAAATCATAAACCCTGAATAACCCTAAACACTAACCTCTAAACAACCCTAAACAACCCTAATCACTAAACCATAAACAACCCTAAACACTAAACCCTAAACAACCCTATACCCTAAACCTTAAACACTAAACCCTAAATAACCCTAAACCCTAAACCATTAACACTATACCCTAAACAACACTAAACATTAACCCAAAACAACCCTAAAACCTAAACCTTAAACACTAAAACTTAAACAAACCTAAACCCTAAACACTAAAGCCTAAAAAACCCTAACTTTTAACCCTAAACACTATACCCTAAACAACCCTAAACCTTAAACAATCCTAAAATCTAAACCCTAAACCCTTAACCTAAACCACCCTAAATCTTAAACAATCCTAAACCCTAAACCTTAAACCCTAAAAACTAAACCCTAAACCCTAAACCTAACAATAACCATAACCCTAACCCTAACCCCTAACCCTTACCCTAACCCTAACCCTAACCCTAATCCTAACCCTAACTCTAACCCTAAACCTAACCCTAACCCTAACACTAACCCTAACCCTGAACCTAATCCTAACCCTAACCTTAACCCTAATCCTAACCCTAACCCTAACCCTAATCCTAACCGTAACCATAACACTAAACTCTAAACCCTAAACCTAATCCACCCTAAACCTTAAACAATCCTAAACCATAAACCTTAGACCCTAAATCCTAAATCTAACAATAAACCTAAACCTAACACTAAATCTAACCCTAACCCTAACCCTAACCCTAAACCCTCCCTGACACTAACCCTAACCCTAATCCTAACCCTAACCCTAACCCTAAACCTAACCCTGACCCTAATCCTAACACGAACCCTATTTCTAATTCTAACCCTAACACTAATCCTAAACTTAAACATAACCCCCTAATAATAACCCTAACCCTAACACTAACCCTAACCCCTAACCCTAACCCTAACCCTAACCCTAACCCTAACCCTAACCTAACCCTAACACTAACCCTAACCCTAACACTAACCCCTAACCCTTACCCTAACCCTAAAACTAACCCTAACCCTAACCATTACCCTAACCCTAACCCTAACCCTAACCCTAACCCTAACCCTAACACTAACCATAACCATAACACTAAACTCTAAACCCTAAACCTAATCCACCCTAAACCTTAAACAATCCTAAACCATAAACCTTAAACCCTAAACCCTAAATCTAACAATAAACCTAAACCTGACACTAAATCTAACCCTAACCCTAACCCTAACCCTAAACCTAACCCTGACCCTAACCCTAACCGTAATCCTAACACTAACCATAACCCTAACCCTAACCCTAATCCTAACCTTAACCCTAACCCTAACCCTAACCCTAACCCTAACCCTAACCCTAACCCTAACCCTAAACCTAACCCTAACCCCTTAACCTTAATCCCTAAATCCTAAACCCTGAACAACCATAAATCCTAAACCCTGAACAACCCTAAATCATAAACCCTGAATAACCCTAAACACTAACCTCTAAACAACCCTAAACAACCCTAATCACTAAACCATAAACAACCCTAAACACTAAACCCTAAACAACCCTATACCCTAAACCTTAAACACTAAACCCTAAATAACCCTAAACCCTAAACCATTAACACTATACCCTAAACAACACTAAACACTAAACCCAAAACAACCCTAAAACCTAAACCTTAAACACTAAACCTTAAACAACCCTAAACCCTAAACACTAAAGCCTAAACAACCCTAAACTTTTAACCCTAAACACTATACCCTAAACAATTCTAAACCTTAAACAATCCTAAACTCTAAACCCTAAACCCTTAACCTAAACCACCCTAAATCTTAAAAAATCCTAATCCCTAAACCTTAAACCCTAAAAACTAAACCCTAAACCCTAAACCTAACAATAACCATAACCCTAACCCTAACCCCTAACCCTTACCCTAACCCTAACCCTAACCCTAATCCTAACCCTAACTCTAACCCTAACCCTAACCCTAACCCTAACACTAACCCTAACCCTAAACCTAATCCTAACCCTAACCTTAACCCTAATCCTAACCCTAACCCTAACCCTAACCCTAACCGTAACCATAACACTAAACTCTAAACCCTAAACCTAATCCACCCTAAACCTTAAACAATCCTAAACCATAAACCTTAGACCCTAAATCCTAAATCTAACAATAAACCTAAACCTAACACTAAATCTAACCGTAACCCTAACCCTAACCCTAAACCCTCCCTGACACTAACCCTAACCCTAATCCTAACCCTAACCCTAACCCTAAACCTAACCCTGACCCTAATCCTAACACTAACCCTATTTCTAATTCTAACCCTAACACTAATCCTAAATTTAAACATAACCCCCTAATAATAACCCTAACACTAACCCTAACCCCTAACCCTAACCCTAACCCTAACCCTAACCCTAACCTAACCCTAACACTAACCCTAACCCTAACACTAACCCCTAACCCTTACCCTAACCCTAAAACTAACCCTAACCCTAACCATTACCCTAACCCTAACCCTAACCCTAACCCTAACCTTAACCGTAACACTAACCATAACCATAACACTAAACTCTAAACCCTAAACCTAATCCACCCTAAACCTTAAACAATCCTAAACCATAAACCTTAAACCCTAAACCCTAAATCTAACAATAAACCTAAACCTGACCCTAAATCTAACCCTAACCCTAACCCTAACCCTAAACCTAACCCTGACCCTAACCCTAACCCTAATCCTAACACTAACCATAACCCTAACCCTAACCCTAATCCTAACCTTAACCCTAACCCTAACCCTAACCTTAACCCTAACCCTAACCCTAACCCTAACCCTAAACCTAACCCTAACCCCTTAACCTTAATCCCTAAATCCTAAACCCTGAACAACCATAAATCCTAAACCCTGAACAACCCTAAATCATAAACCCTGAATAACCCTAAACACTAACCTCTAAACAACCCTAAACAACCCTAATCACTAAACCATAAACAACCCTAAACACTAAACCCTAAACAACCCTATACCCTAAACCTTAAACACTAAACCCTAAATAACCCTAAACCCTAAACCATTAACACTATACCCTAAACAACACTAAACATTAACCCAAAACAACCCTAAAACCTAAACCTTAAACACTAAAACTTAAACAAACCTAAACCCTAAACACTAAAGCCTAAAAAACCCTAACTTTTAACCCTAAACACTATACCCTAAACAACCCTAAACCTTAAACAATCCTAAAATCTAAACCCTAAACCCTTAACCTAAACCACCCTAAATCTTAAACAATCCTAAACCCTAAACCTTAAACCCTAAAAACTAAACCCTAAACCCTAAACCTAACAATAACCATAACCCTAACCCTAACCCCTAACCCTTACCCTAACCCTAACCCTAACCCTAATCCTAACCCTAACTCTAACCCTAAACCTAACCCTAACCCTAACACTAACCCTAACCCTGAACCTAATCCTAACCCTAACCTTAACCCTAATCCTAACCCTAACCCTAACCCTAATCCTAACCGTAACCATAACACTAAACTCTAAACCCTAAACCTAATCCACCCTAAACCTTAAACAATCCTAAACCATAAACCTTAGACCCTAAATCCTAAATCTAACAATAAACCTAAACCTAACACTAAATCTAACCCTAACCCTAACCCTAACCCTAAACCCTCCCTGACACTAACCCTAACCCTAATCCTAACCCTAACCCTAACCCTAAACCTAACCCTGACCCTAATCCTAACACGAACCCTATTTCTAATTCTAACCCTAACACTAATCCTAAACTTAAACATAACCCCCTAATAATAACCCTAACCCTAACACTAACCCTAACCCCTAACCCTAACCCTAACCCTAACCCTAACCCTAACCCTAACCTAACCCTAACACTAACCCTAACCCTAACACTAACCCCTAACCCTTACCCTAACCCTAAAACTAACCCTAACCCTAACCATTACCCTAACCCTAACCCTAACCCTAACCCTAACCCTAACCCTAACACTAACCATAACCATAACACTAAACTCTAAACCCTAAACCTAATCCACCCTAAACCTTAAACAATCCTAAACCATAAACCTTAAACCCTAAACCCTAAATCTAACAATAAACCTAAACCTGACACTAAATCTAACCCTAACCCTAACCCTAACCCTAAACCTAACCCTGACCCTAACCCTAACCGTAATCCTAACACTAACCATAACCCTAACCCTAACCCTAATCCTAACCTTAACCCTAACCCTAACCCTAACCCTAACCCTAACCCTAACCCTAACCCTAACCCTAAACCTAACCCTAACCCCTTAACCTTAATCCCTAAATCCTAAACCCTGAACAACCATAAATCCTAAACCCTGAACAACCCTAAATCATAAACCCTGAATAACCCTAAACACTAACCTCTAAACAACCCTAAACAACCCTAAACACTAAACCATAAACAACCCTAAACACTAAACCCTAAACAACCCTATACCCTAAACCTTAAACACTAAACCCTAAATAACCCTAAACCCTAAACCATTAACACTATACCCTAAACAACACTAAACATTAACCCAAAACAACCCTAAAACCTAAACCTTAAACACTAAAACTTAAACAACCCTAAACCCTAAACACTAAAGCCTAAACAACCCTAAACTTTTAACCCTAAACACTATACCCTAAACAACCCTAAACCTTAAACAATCCTAAAATCTAAACCCTAAACCCTTAACCTAAACCACCCTAAATCTTAAACAATCCTAAACCCTAAACCTTAAACTCTAAACACTAAACCCTAAACCCTAAACCTAACAATAACCATAACCCTAACCCTAACCCCTAACCCTTACCCTAACCCTAACCCTAACCCTAATCCTAACCCTAACCCTAACCCTAACCCTAACCCTAACCCTAACCTTAACCCTAACTCTAACCTAATCCTAACCCTAACCTTAACCCTAATCCTAACCCTAACCCTAACCCTAACCCTAACCGTAACCATAACACTAAACTCTAAACCCTAAACCTAATCCACCCTAAACCTTAAACAATCCTAAACCATAAACCTTAGACCCTAAATCCTAAATCTAACAATAAACCTAAACCTAACCCTAAATCTAATCCTAACCCTAACCCTAAACCTAAACCCTCCCTGACCCTAACCCTAACTTTAACCCTAACCCTAACCCTAACCCTAACCCTAACCCTAAACCTAAGCCTGACCCTAATCCTAACACTAACCCTATTTCTAATTCTAACCCTAACACTAATCCTAAACTTAAACCTTACCCCCTAATACTAACCCTAACCCTAACACTAACCCTAAAACCTAACCTTAACCCTAACCCTAACAATAACCCTAACCCTAACCCTAACCCCTAACCCTTACCCTAACCCTAACCCTAACCCTAAACCTAACCCTAACCCCTTAACCTTAATCCCTAAATCCTAAACCCTGAACAACCATAAATCCTAAACCCTGAACAACCCTAAATCATAAACCCTGAATAACCCTAAACACTAACGTCTAAACAAACCTAAACAACCCTAATCACTAAACCATAAACAACCCTAAACACTAAACCCTAAACAACCCTATACCCTAAACCTTAAACACTAAACTCTAAATAACCTAAACCCTAAACCATTAACACTATACTCTAAACAACACTAAACATTAACCCAATACAACCCTAAAACCTAAACCTTAAACACTAAAACTTAAACAACCCTAAACCCTAAACACTAAAGCCTAAACAACCCTAAACTTTTAACCCTAAACACTATACCCTAAACAACCCTAAACCTTAAACAATCCTAAAGTCTAAACCCTAAACCCTTAACCTAAACCACCCTAAATCTTAAACAATCCTAAACCCTAAACCTTAAACCCTAAACATTAAACCCTAAACCCTAAACCTAACAATAACCATAACCCTAACCCTAACCCCTAACTTTTACCCTAACCCTAACCCTAACCCTAATCCTAACCCAAACTCTAACCCTAATCCTAACCCTAACCCTAACCCTAAATCTAAACCTAATCCTAACCCTAAACTTAACCCTAATCCTAACCCTAACCCTAACCCTAACCGTAACCAAAACAATAAACTCTAAAGACTAAACCTAATCCACCCTAAACCTTAAACAATCCTAAACCATAAACCTTAGACCCTAAATCCTAAATCTAACAATAAACCTAAACCTAACCCTAAATCTAAACCTAACCCTAACCCTAACCCTAAACCCTCCCTGACCCTAACCCTAACCCTAACCCTAACCCTAAACCTAACCCTGACCCTAATCCTAACACTAACCCTATTTCTAATTCTAACCCTAACACTAATTATAAACTTAAACCTAACCCCCTAATAATAACCCTAACCCTAACACTAACCCTAACCCCTAACCTTAAACCTAACCCTAACCCTAACCTTAACCCTAACACTAACCCCTAACACTTACCCTAACCCTAACCCTAACCCTAACCCTAACCATTACCCTAACCCTAACCCTAACCCTAACCCTAACCCTAACACTAACCGTAACCATAACACTAAACTCTAAACCCTAAACCTAATCCACCCTAAACCTTAAACAATCCTAAACCATAAACCTTAAACCCTAATCCCTAAATCTAACAATAAACCTAAACCTGACCCTAAATCTAACCCTAACCCTAACCCTAACCCTAAACCTAACCCTGACCCTAACCCTAACCCTAATCCTACCACTAACCATAACCCTAAACCTAACCCTAACCCTAACCCTAACCCTAACCCTAACCCTAACCCTAACCCTAACCCTAACCCTAACACTAACCCTAACCTTAACCCTAACCCTAACCCCTTAACCTTAATCCCTAAATCCTAAACCCTGAACAACCATAAATCCTAAACCCTTAACAACCCTAAATCATAAACCCTGAATAACCCTAAACACTAACCTCTAAACAACCCTAAACAACCCTAATCACTAAACTATAAACAACCCTAAACACTAAACCCTAAACAACCCTATACCCTAAATCTTAAACACTAAACCCTAAATAACCCTAAACCCTAAACCATTAACACTATACCATAAACAACACTAAACACTAAACCCAAAACAACCCTAAAACCTAAACCTTAAACACTAAACCTTAAACAACCCTAAACCCTAAACACTAAACCCTAAACAACCCTAAACTTTTAACCCTAAACACTATACCCTAAACAACCCTAAACCTTAAACAATCCTAAACTCTAAACCCTAAACCCTTAACCTAAACCACCCTAAATCTTAAACAATCCTAAACCCTAAACCTTAAACCCTAAACACTAAACCCTAAACCCTAAACCTAACAATAACCATAACCCTAACCCTAACCCCTAACCCTTACCCTAACCCTAACCCTAACTTCAATCCTAACCCTAACCCTAACCCTAACCCTAACCCTAACCCTAACCCTAACCCTAAACCTAATCCTAACCCTTACCCTAACCCTAACTTTAACCCTAACCCTAATCCTAACACTAAACCCTAAACCCTAAACCTAACCCTAACCCTAAAACTAAACTTTAAATTTTAAACCTAATCTACCCTAAACCTTAAACAATCCTAAACCCTAAACCCTGAACCCTAAACCTAACCCTAACCCTAACCCTAACACTAACCATAACCCTAAAACTAAATTGTAAACCCCAAATTTAATTTACGATAAACCTTAAACAATCCTAAACCCTAAACCTTAAACCCTAAACCTAACAATTACCATAACCCTAACCCTAATCCTAACCCTAACCCTAACCCTAAACGTAACCCTAACCCTAACCCTAACCCTAACCCTAAACCTAACACTAACACTAAACGTAGTCCTAACCCTAACCCTAACCCTAAACCTGACCCTAACCTTAACCC
>NC_137980.1:60069273-60074273 GCF_963924665.1 Micromys minutus | reverse complement strand
CCCTAACTCTAACCCTAACTCTAACCCTAATGCTAACCCTAACCCTAACCCTAACCCTAACCCCTTAACCTTAATCCCTAAATCCTAAACCCTGAACAACCATAAATCCTAAACCCTGAACAACCCTAAATCATAAACCCTGAATAACCCTAAACACTAACCTCTAAACAACCCAAAACAACCCTAATCACTAAACCATAAACAACCCTAAACACTAAACCCTAAACAACCCTATACCCTAAACTTTAAACACTAAACCCTAAATAACCCTAAACCCTAAACTATTAACACTATACCCTAAACAACACTAAGCACTAAACCCAAAACAACCCTAAAACCTAAACCTTAATCACTAAACCTTAAACAACCCTAAACCCTAAACACTAAACCATAAACAACCCTAAACTTTTAACCCTAAACACTATACCCTAAACAACCCTAAACCTTAAACAATCCTAAACTCTAAACCCTAAACCCTTAACCTAAACCACCCTAAATCTTAAACACTCCTAAACCCTGAACCTTAAACCCTAAACACTAAACCCTAAACCCTAAACCTAACAATAACCATAACCCTAACCCTAACCCTAACCCTAAACCTAATCCTAACCCTAACCTTAACCCTAATCCTAACCCTAACCCTAACCCTAACCCTAACTGTAACCATAACACTAAACTCTAAACCCTAATCCTAATCCACCCTAAACCTTAAACAATCCTAAACCATAAACCTTAGACCCTAAATCCTAAATCTAACAATAAACCTAAACCTAACCCTAAATCTAACCCTAACCCTAACCCTAACCCTAAACCCTCCCTGACCCTAACCCTAACCCTAACCCTAACCCTAACCCTAAACCTAACCCTGACGCTATTCCTAACACTAAACCTATTTCTAATTCTAACCCTAACACTAATCCTAAACTTAAACCTAACCCCCTAATAATAACCCTAACCCTAACACTAACACTAACCCCTAACCCTAACCCTAACCCTAACCCTAACCTAACTTTAACCCTAACCCTAACCCTAACCCTAACACTAACCCCTAACCCTAACCCTAACCCTAACCCTAACCCTAACCCTAACCCTAACCCTAACCCTAACCTAACCCTAAACCTAACCTTAACCCTAACCCTAACACTAACCCCTAACCCTTACCCTAACCCTAACCCTAACCCTAACCATTACCCTAACCCTAACCCTAACCCTAACCCTAACCCTAACCCTAACCCTAACCCTAACCCTAACACTAACCGTAACCATAACACTAAACTCTAAACCTTAACCTAATCCACCCTAAACCTTAAACAATCCTAAACGATAAACCTTAAACCCTAAACCCTAAAACTAACAATAAACCTAAACCTGACCCTAAATCTAACCCTAACCCTAACCCTAAACCTAACCCTGACCCTAACCCTAACCCTAATCCTAACACTAACCATAACCCTATCCCTAACCCTAACGCTAACCTTAACCCTAACCCTAACCCTAACCTTAACCCTAACCCTAACCCTAACCCTAACCCTAACCCTAACCCCTTAACCTTAATCCCTAAATCCTAAACCCTGAACAACCATAAATCCTAAACCCTGAACAACCATAAATCATAAACCCTGAATAACCCTAAACACTAACCTCTAAAAAACCCATACAACCCTAATCACTAAACCATAAACAACCCTAAACACTAAACCCTAAACAAACCTATACCCTAAACCTTAAACACTAAACCCTAAATAACACTAAACCCTAAACCATTAACACTATACCCTAAACAACACTAAACACTAAACCCAAAACAACCCTAAAACCTAAACCTTAAACACTAAACCTTAAACAACCCTAAACTTTTAACCCTAAACACTATACCCTAAACAACCCGAAACCTTAAACAATCCTAAACTCTAAACCCTAAACCCTTAACCTAAACCACCCTAAATCTTAAACAATCCTAAACCCTAAACCTTAAACCCTAAACACTAAACCCTAAACCCTAAACCTAACAATAACCATAACCCTAACCCTAACCCCTAATCCTTACCCTAACCCTAACCCTAAACCTAATCCTAACCCTAACCCTAACCCTAACCCTAACCCTAACCCTAACCCTAACCCTAAACCTAATCCTAACCCTAACCTTAACCCTAATCCTAAACCTAACCCTAACCCTAGCCCTAACCGTAACCATAACACTAAACTCTAAACACTAAACCTAATCCACCATAAACCTTAAACAATCCTAAACCATAAAACTAAGACCCTAAATCCTAAATCTAACAATAAACCTAAACCTAACCCTAAATCTAACCCTAACCCTAACCCTAACCCTAAAACTTCCCTGACCCTAAACCTAACCCTAACACTAACCCTAACCCTAAACCTAACCCTGACCCTATTTCTAACACTAACCCTATTTCTAATTCTAACCCTAACAATAATCCTAAACTTAAACCTAACCCCCTAATAATAACCCTAACCCTAACACTAACCCTAACCCCTAACCCTAACCCTAAACCTAACCCTAACCCTAACCCTAACCCTAACACTAACCCCCAAACCTTACCCTAACCCTAACCCTAACCCTAAGCATTACCCTAACCCTAACCCTAACCCTAACCCTAACCCTAACACTAACCGTAACCATAACACTAAACTCTAAACCCTAAACCTAATCCACCCTAAACCTTAAACAATCCTAAACCATAAACCTTAAATCCTAAACCCTAAATCTAACAATAAACCTAAACCTGACACTAAATCTAACCCTAACCCTAACCCTAACCCTAAACCTAACCCTGACCCTAACCCTAACCCTAATCCTAACACTAACCATAACCCTAACTTTAACCCTAACACTAACCTTAACCCTAACCCTAACCCTAACCCTAACCCTAACCCTAACCGTAACCATAATACTAAACTCTAAATCCTAAACCTAATCCACCCTAAACCTTAAACAATTCTAAACCATAAACCTTAAACCCTAAACCCTAAATCTAACAATAAACCTAAACCTAACCCTTAATCTAACCCTAACCCTAACCCTAAACCTAAACCTAACCCTGACCCTAACCCTAACCCTAATCCTAACACTAACCATAACCCAAACACTAACCCTAACCCTAACCCTAAACCTAACACTAACCCTAAACCTCACACTATCCCTAATACTAACACTAAACCCTAAACTTTAAATCTAACCCTAACCCTAACCCTACACTTAACCCTAACCCTAACCATATCCCTAAACCTTACCCTGACCCTAATCCTAACACTAACCCTATTTCTAATTCTAACCCTAACACTAATCCTAAACTTAAACCTAACCCCCTAATAATAACCCTAACACTAAACCTAACCCTAACCCTAACCCTAACCCTAACCCTAACCCTAACCTTAACCCTAACCCCTAACCCCTAACACTAACCCTAACCCTAACCCCTAACCCTAACCCTAACCCTAAACTAACCCTAACACTAACCCTAACCCTAACCCTAACCCTAACCCTATCCCTAACCCTAACACTTACCCTAACACTAACACTAACCTTAACCCTAACCCTAACCTTAACCCTCACCCTAACCCTCACCCTAACCCTAAACCTAACCCTAACACTAACCCTAACACCCTAAATCCTAAACCCTAAACCCAGAAAAACCCTAAACACTAATTCCAAAAGCATTCTAAACCCTAAACTCTAAACACTAAACGCTAAAAAACCCTAAACCCTAAACCCTAAACACTAAACCCTAAACAAGCCTAAACCCTAAAACCATTAACACTATACCCTAAACAACCCTAAACTCTTAACCCTAAACATTATAGCCTAAACCCTAAAACACTATACAACCTTAAACCCTAAACCTTAAAATATCCTAAATCATAAATCCTGAACAACCCTAAACACTAAATCATATACAACCCTAAAAAAACCTAAACAACTCTAAACGCTAAAACATAAACAACCCTAAACATTAAACAATCTTAAACGCTAAACCCTATACCCTAAACCTAAACCACCCTAAAACTTAAACAATCCTAAACCCTAAACCTTAAACCATAAACCCTAAATTTCAAACCATAAATATAAGAATAACCATAACCCTAACCCTAACCCTAAACCTAAACCTAACCCTAACCCCAACCCTAACCTTAACCCCATAACCCTAACCCTAACCTTAAGCCTAACATAACAACATAACCCTAACCCTAACCCTCACCCTAACCCTAACCCTAACCCTAACCCTAACCCTAACCCTAACCCTAACCCCTAACCCCTAACCCTAACCCTAACCCTAACCCTAACCTTACCCTAACCCTAACCCTAACCCTAACCCTAACCCTAACCCTAACCCTAACCTTAGCGCTAACCCTAACCTTAACCCTAAACTTAACCCTAACCCCTAACCCTTACCCTAACACTAACCCTAACCCTAACCCTAAAACTAACCCTAACCCTAACCCTAACCGTAACCCTAACCCTAACCCTAACCCTAACCCTAACCCTAACCTTAACCCTAATCCTAACCCTAACCCTAACCCTAACCCTAACCTTACCCTAACCCTAACCCTAACCCTAACCTTAAGGCTAACAACCACATAACCCTAACCCTAACCCTCACCCTAACCCTAACCCTAACGCTAACCCTAACCCTAACCCTAACCCTAACCCTAACCCTAACCCCTAACCCCTAACACTAACACTAACCCTAACCCCTAACCCTAACCCTAACCCTAACCCTAACCTTACCCTAACCCTAACCCTAACCCTAACCCTAACCTTAACCCTAACCCTAACCTTAACCCTAACCCTGACCCTAAACCCTAACCCTTACCCTAACCCTAACCCTAACCCTAAACCTAAACCTAACCCTAATCCTAACCCTAACCGTAACCCTAACCCTAACCTTAACCCTAACCCTAACCCTAAACCTAACCCTAACCCTAACCTTATCACTAATCCTAAACCTAACCCTAACCCTAACCCTATCCGT